>NC_068985.1:26823975-26824898 GCF_001194135.2 Octopus bimaculoides
GATTTGGTAGACGGAAACTGAAAGAAGCTTGTCGTATATATGTATATATATGTATATGTATATGTGTATGTGTTTGTATGTCTGTGTTTGTCCCCCCCCCCAACATCGCTTGACAACCGATGCTGGTGTGTTTATGTCCCTGTAACTTAGCGGTTCGGCAAAAGAGACCGAAAGAATAAGTACCAGGCTTACAAAGAATAAGTCCTGGGGTCGATTTGCTCGACTAAAGGCGGTGCTCCAGCATGGCCACAGTCAAATGACTGAAACAAGTAAAAGAGTAAAAGAGTAAAGAGAGCATATTTACTTCATTATCATTGTTTCGTTTTGGCATTTGTATATTAAATAATTAATTCTCAATCAGAACTATAAACATAATTTTTAAAAAATCATAAATCTGAACAGCCTAGAGATAAGTGGATAATAAATGGATATCAAAACTGTGAGTGATAAAGGTTAACATTCTGTTGATATATGGATATCAACATTTAATCAATTTAAATATGGTAGCTTAGGATAAATGTGCCATTTATCTTCAAACAATCATAGTAATGTTTCTGCATACCGACAAAATATACTGACAATCACGGCTGTCGAGCTGTCTGTCAATTCATGTGTGTGTGTGTGTGTGTGTGTGTGTGTGTATACATATTAGATACGTGTGTATGTGTATATATATATATAAATATATATTTTCTGTAACCCACCCTCGCCCACATATATATATATATATATATTAGCCTTTATATTTTAAGACTATATAAGTATACGTACACATTTATATGTATATGTGCGTGTGTGCATGTACGCTGTGCATTTGAGTACTGTATTTCTGTGTGTGTGTGTATGATATACGTGTGTGCATATATATACATATATATATATATATATATATATATACATACATATATATATATATATATATA
>NC_068985.1:26830010-26832203 GCF_001194135.2 Octopus bimaculoides
ACAGCAACAAAATACTAGGGATTACAAACTTCACCACAGCATTCACACAAAAACATTAAAGAAAGCAGAACAACGCACATATATTTAAAATAACCACATTAGGTCAACAGAATAGCCCTTACAGCCCCTAACGTTACATTAAAAAAAAAACCTACCACAAAACACCCAGACAACATATGCAACACTTCAGAGCATTTCCGATAAGTATAAGGAACACGTTCAAATAGAAATAACTTACACATCAGTAGATTCACTGGCCTCGAATACTACGCTGGAATGCACACTACTAATGTTGAGTGCAACTGTAGCGCTATGGCTGAGTTCATTTTGATCGTCTTTGCTGTGACCGCCACCAGAATCTCTGAGTGTACAGAAACAGATTTGATTGTGGAAAAAATGCAACATGTCCACACTGTTACATTGCACCCCATAAAATTTATCAGTGTATATCAGATTGTGAAATAGGATCTTCAGTTAGACGCAGATATCTTAAAGCTGCAAAGACGGATATGTGGATTACGCTTTACCATTCGGTCAAATAACTGAGTGCTACATAACTGCCTGATCCAGCTGACTGGGATTTACACAGCAGTAACAACAACTACTGCAACATTACTAGTGCTATTGCTCTGCCTAGACTGCCTAGTCTGCCTGGTCCGCCAAGTCTTATTCGTTTAAAAGTCTTCAAAATATTTTACATCAAAAGGATACCGACTAAGAAAAGAACTGTACCAAATATACATAACGTCAAACGAAAATGACAGAGGACGTGTGTAGATCCAGGCAGGCGTGTTCGATAAGATATTATCGTTTGAGTCCATCCATATCCCAGAGTTCCAAGAGCAAATGCTAGGACAGCACCGACAACATGTCCCACGAGAACATTAGATTCCTGCAAAATACAAATATAAAGAATATTTCACACATTAAAATATATATTCAGAATTGCTAAACAGTGATTTGTTAACTTAGAAGTAAAAACTAGAACTACGAAATTTTATGTGATACTACTTTCCTTACTGAAAATACATTATTGAAGATTTGATGTCCAAGTGTACCTTAAATCCTGCATTTTGAGAGGAAGGACTGAAAGCAGCCTATTTCACCTTGAAACATTTTGCGCGGAAACCCTAAGTCCTGGGTCAAGCGACGCATCTAGAATGCTGTCAAGCCCTCAAAATTCTTTTCTTGCAGGATATTCGATAGAAGGCTTGTGGTGAGCAAGGATAGTAATGATGCTCTCTGTGAGATTCTGAGCAGCGAGAATGATCAACAGGTTAGTCTATCCCAGAGAACCTTCGTCCTGACGACTATGGACAACTTCCAGAAATCTCTGGCCTGGAAAAACGACCAGAGAATACTACCATTTAGGGATAAATTCGGTATCTCCGCCAGCCAGGCCTATCTGAAATGCTTGCAGAATGACAAAACTGTTCTGCAAGCACTTGTTCAGCGTCCGAACATTACTGACTTGTGAAGTTATGCCAAGCAGTTGCTGTCACATATAGTACGGATCAAATTATCAGTCAAGCCCATTGTGAGGATCACTCTTCAGCCTTCTTTTCGAGAAGGGCAGACAGTTTCTTCATCGACGTCTTCAAATTTCACTTGGAGAAATGTAAGGGCGGAGAAATACTGTTCTCCTGTGGGTTTGCTGAAAGGTAGGCTCACAGTCGCAAGAACGGCCCAAATAAATGGGCTTATATATATATATATATATATATATATATATATATATGTGTGTGTGTGTGTGTGTGTGTGTGTGTGTGTGTGTGTGTGTGTGTGTGTGTATGTATGTATATGTATATGTATGTGTGTATGTGTATGTATGTATGTATGCATCCTTTCAGGAAATATGTTAACCTTTGTTCTATAAGGTCATAAAAACCCTAACGAAGTTCTGCCCCATATAGTTAAAAATGATACCATTCTTAGCATATAACCAAATACTTAGAATTACATATCAGCTAGGGGCTAGAACAGGAAACATATATGTTGTTTCTTTTCCGCATCTCCCATTTCTTTTTGAGCTTTACAACTTATGATTTACTTTTATTGTTATTTTTAAAAAGTTTCAACTTCTTTATATCATACAAATAAATTATTCACACATCCATATATCCCTATCTTCTTTCTTTCGATATATATATATATATATATATATATAGATAGATATTTATATACCTCTCTGTA
>NC_068985.1:26832469-26833312 GCF_001194135.2 Octopus bimaculoides
CGTTTGTCCTTCCATTCACCGTTTGACAAGCGGTGTTGGTTTGCTTATGTCCATATGGCTTATCGGTTCAGTATAACACACCGATACAATAAATATCAGGCTTTAAAAAAAAAAGTAAGTACTGGGGTCGATTCGATCTACTGAAATCCTTCTAGGCTGCGTACAAGTATGCTGCAGTCCAATAGCTGTAACAAGCACAAGACAAAACATACATGCATACACACGCACACACATACATACATACATACACACACGCACACACACCCATGCATACCTAATACATACATACATACATACAAACAAACGAACAAAATCCCTGTTGTTGACGTTGAAATTTCAATGAAGGAGGCTTGGATCTAGGTTAGAAACCGGTTCTTTCTCTATTGGCAAGAAATCTTGAAATAAAACTGAATAAGGGCATACATACATACATACATACATACATACACACATACAACCAAACAACCTCTTATTGCGTGTTCATGAAAGAGTGTGATGAACGATACATCTTAGAAGTAATCATTATCACACAGTAATAAAACCACTAATAGGTTTCCAGAGGCAGGCAGCAGGTTAGTTTTTGTCTACTTACATTACAAAAACTAAGACAGATGACCTCAAAAGTCAAGAGTCCTTTGTATGACTTGCTTTACAGGGAGTTGTTACTTGCCTGTTAGTAGAAATTTTGACTTAGATTATGTTGAAGTGCAATTATATTTGCAATAGCAGCAGTATTGTCGTCTCCATAACCTCCCATAAGATATTTGGACTTAGGTCTATGTTAGAAGTCCTCTTCCTCCTCCTCCTCCACCACCACCACCACCACCACCACCTCCTCCTCCT
>NC_068985.1:26833322-26835399 GCF_001194135.2 Octopus bimaculoides
AGTATGCGCGTGTACACACACACACACACACACACACACACACACACACGCATACGCACGCACGCATGTACACACACACACACGCATACATAATACATACATAACACCCTTCTTTTTACAAGACGGTAAGAAGAAATATGAGGGAATCTGGCTGTCCTTTCTAACTGGTTAAGCTATCACAAGCGCTGGCTTCTAGTTGGTTTCCTAATTGCTACTGATACAGAAACAGTGTTGCTATTGTCGCCATATCATTTGTAAGACACTAAACTAAAACAACAATTCTGGTTCGCCAAGCTTTCTCCTTAATCTACGAATTTGTCCTAGTTGTCCACAACATCAATTTGTAGTTGAGAGATTATTATTATTATTTATTATTATTATTATTATTATTATTATTATCAAGGCGGCGAGCTGGCAGAAATGTTAGCACACCGGGCGAACTGCTTAGCGGTATTTCGTCTGCCACTGCGTTCTGAGTTCAAATTCCGCCGAGGTCGACTTTGCCTTTCATCCTTTCGGGGTCGATAAATTAAGTACCAGTTACGCACTGGGGTCGATATAATCGACTTAATCCGTTTGTCTGTTCTTGTTTGTTCCCTCTGTGTGTAGCCCCTTGTGGGCAGTAAAGAAATAAGTATTTCGTCGGCCGCGACGTTCTGAGTTGAAATTCCGCCGGGGTCGACTTTGCCTTTCATCCTTTCGGGGTCGAGTAAATAAGTACAAGTTACGCACTGGGGTCGATTTAATCGACTTATTCCCTTCCCCCAAATTTGGGGCCTTGTGCTTCCATTAATGGCGGCGAGTTGGCAGATTTGATAGCACGACAGGATTAGTGACTTTTGTCCGTCTTTACGTTCTGAGTTCAAATTCCACCGAACTCGACTTTGCCTTTCAGCCTTTAGGGGTCAACAAAATAACTACCAGTTGAGCAATGGGGTCGATGTAATCGATTTATCCTATCCCCGAAGTTGCTGGCCTAGAGCCAAAATTATTATTATTATTATTTATCACCGGGATATTTGATCAAAGTCATCGTAATTTTTTTATATTTGTACATCACTAATTTATTTTGAAAGAAAAAGACTAGTATTGTAAATGTGTGGTATTCTATATAGTACAGTTAGGAACAGCCAACGCTAAAAGAAGGTAGCAAGCACGAAGTTGACATAGTACAAAAGATTCAATGAGTTTTGCTGGAGCAGATCTGAACAGATGGCGCTGGAGTATATTGAAAGTGATCCGTCTGTTACCCGTAGCAAGTTGAGTAATCTATGTAGAAACGCTAATCTTAAATAAATAATTTTAAAATAAAAAAAAAGCGAAAAATGTAAATGTACTTACTTGAAAGTTTGCGACAATGCTAACTCCTGCCGCTGCTAGAAGTCCAATTCCAAATGCAAATTTGTTAAAGACTAATAGTAGTCTTCTTCCTGAAGACTGATACATTTCATCGACCTGCCGAAATCTAATATACAGCGTCATTCCGACTAAAAAAGAAATGAAAAAAAGATCACATCTCACCAGAAATATTTTGAAAGAGATGTCAGGACATATGTTGATTCGCTAAAAGAGTGAAATGATTTACATTTATTAGAAGAAAGAAAAAAGGTTTGGAAGTCGTATTACTTTCGGACATTTTCCAAAAGATTTTGGATGTAATTCAAGTGAAATATCTGGAAATACAAATAAAGTAAACTGAGCTAAGACACTGCTCTGTATACTGCTTGCTACGCCCACGAACAGTATTAAGTTTAATCAAGTTGGAAAATATGAATACAAAATGAGAGAAATGATATCACAAATTGTTAGTTTTTATGTAGCATAACGGCTTAGCTGGGATGTTCATCTTCAGACACTGTTCAGGCATAAATATCCACGCATGTGAGAGCAAGGAAGTGAGGTCAGAGGGAAGAGAAATGATGACAGCAGATGTAAGAAGGAAATATGAAACGGTAAAAAGAACTAGCAGATCCTGAAAGTTTTCCAGGAAGACCGGAAATGGTGACGAGACAACTACAAGAGCAGAAGAAAAGAACCAACTGAAGACAATTTAGGATTATTAGTATTCTGTTCAATA
>NC_068985.1:26836126-26836782 GCF_001194135.2 Octopus bimaculoides
TATATATATATATATTGATGAGAAAAATCTTCATTTTTTTAGTACTTGCAAGATAATATCTATTTGAGCCTATGAAAGATATTGATTTTAATGATTACAAAAGAGAACAGAAAGCTATTATGACATTTTCCAAAACTCATAAGTAAAACGAAATCGGTAGCAGCAATTTTCAAATAAATATTTAAAACTGTTTTTAAAAATTTTTATTGTGAAAAAATTTACATTGTCAGATTTAGTTTTCTGTGTTATGGAGTATTGTAATGTTATTAAGTTGAATATATAAGTATTTGTCAATGATTAAAGTTGAAGGCCAAAATCTTGGTGAAAACCATTGCGTTATACAATCGAATAAACGGATGAACTCTACTAAGACTGAAACATTCCGGCCAACCTTGTGAGTGAAAATTGAAGCTATAATGAAAGACGCTCTGGCGAAAGGCCGTTAGTGAGATCGAACTCATGACTCCATAAATGCGAAGCAAACTTCTTAAGCATTTAGCTAGCCAAACGTCCATTCACACATACACTTACTCATTCACACATACACTTACTCATTCAGACATACACTTACTCATTCACACATACACTTACTCATTCACACATACACTTACTCATTCAGACATACACTTACTCATTCAGACATACACTTACTCATA
>NC_068985.1:26837176-26844761 GCF_001194135.2 Octopus bimaculoides
CCATTCACACATACACTTACTCATTCACACATACACTTACTCATTCAGACATACACTTACTCATTCACACATACACTTACTCATTCACACATACACTTACTCATTCAGACATACACTTACTCATTCAGACATACACTTACTCATACACTTACACAAACATGTATTAGTACAAGTTATCCTTGCCTTAAACTCTTGAGCTTGTCTGCTGTTGAATGTATCTCAGCCAGCTGAACTAATCAAAAACAATCGTCTCATTTCATAGTTTGCTTTAGAATATTTAAATAAGTACGGACATAAAATACTAAGGAGACAGTAAATAGGTACAGGGTTAAACTGAATAATAAAATAATAAGATAATAAAATAAGGTATTCTTATGGCTGTTTTTATTTATTTATTTATTCTATTTCACATGTAGTTACTGGTTCCTAGCAGGTGCTTATGATGGTGCACATCATATTGACTTGACATTCATATCTCTTCCTCTCCTCATTCATATGAGGCGGTATCCCCTACAACTCAGGGCCTGCACTAACCACTTCACCAAGATGTTTCTTTCTAGAACGTCAGCTAGGGAATTCCTGGCCCATGCTTTGTCTACTGCCATCAACTGTTCAAGAGGAACATTAAACGCGTTGGTCTCCCCAAATTATTAAAAAACAAAAGAAGACAAATCACATCCTACTCTTTTCCTAAGGGAATGAGAATTAAACGTCGGTATCCTACATACGCTTAACCACCACAAGGTCCAGTCGTTGCAGCGGTGTGACGGCTTCTGTGCTTCAGTGACCCTGAGAGCTGTACCAGCGGAGCGCAAGCTCCTAGTAGAGCCTCCCATGTGAACCGGTCAAAGGACAGAAGCGAGAAACATATGACGCGTTGCAGCAAAATCCGAAAGGAAGGTGCAAAGAAAAGTAGTGATCCAACTGGAGAAAAGCAGAAAAGACAGTCCAGGATTGAGAACAACGGAGAAAAGTCGTCGATGGTCTAGGTTCCAAAGGAAACGATAAGCTTAAGTAGGTAACATTCTCTTAATATAGGAATGACCAAAAAGTCCGTTCAGTTTTTGTTGACACTAAACTTCAAGCACTCTAACAAGCTGCTAATTTCAGTATGTCTCATGCACACTCCTTAGATACTTGAAACTTCAACATATCTCGACGCGACGTTCCTTGCCCAACAGATTTCCATCTGCGACTCGTTGCAGAAACGTGAAGAAAACAGCCTTGCTTTGAAAAGAATTGTGACAGGGGGCGAAAAATGGATCTTCCATAACGATGTGAAACGCAAACAATTAACGCGGCAGCGCGGCGAACCCTCCACAAACAAACCTCCAAAGCAGGACACCACCCGAAGAAGGTTGTGTTTTCAATTTGGTGAGGTTGGAAAGGTTGTTGTCTTTTACAAGCTTATTCCAACGAACAGGACCATCAATTCGGATGTGTATTGTGACCAGCTGGACAAATTAAAAGCAGCGATGTATCAGAAGCGTCCAGCACTTACTAATCGCAAGGGCGTTATCTTTCATCAGAACAATGCCAAACCACACACTTCTTTGTTGACGCGATAGAAGTTACTGGAACTTGGCTAGAAAGTTTTACCGCACACCCCATATTCGCTCGACCTTGTACTTTCAGATCTTCACCTACTTCAGTCTCTTCAAAATTCATTGAATGGACAGTCTTTCGACTCTGAAGAGGATTTAAACATTCATATGGAGGAGATTTTCGCCAGTAAAGACAGGACATTTTTTGAGTAGAGAATTATGCATCTGTTCACAAATTGGCATAAAACACTGAGATGCAACGGTAAAACCGCTTTGTGTTTAAAACTTGTGTCTTATTTTCGCCTGAAAAACTGAACAAACTTTTAGGCCAACCTAATTTTTGCTATGGGTATGCGCAGAAACTTGCATTGGGTACAGATTTAGTCTTTCTTTGGAAAATATGTGCACATCTATGCCAGTAACAATCGCTCGAATTTCTTCAATTAAAAAAACCTTGCGTGCGCACATTTTTTTCTATCTTTCCTGGTTGTAAAACGCGCGCGTGCGTACAAACGGACATATTAGAGGGAATACTGCTCCTAAAGAGTCTCCCAAAGGATCACAACTTGTATGAATTTGATCAAAAGTCTACTTAATAACAAAACAACATTAACAACAACTACAACAACAGCAGCAGCCAAAACAATAGTAACGTAACAGAGGAGGATTTTAGATGAACAGTAATACGCAAATATTAAACTCTTAGTTTGACAAGTTGTAATTTTACTGATCCGAGGATAAATATGTTTATATAAATAATTATATCCCCTTAAGATGTGACAAACAAAACCCAACTTGTTGAAATATTTTCTTAGTTTACAACGGGTAATTAAAAACAATATAATAAACATCATTTCTAAGAAAGACTATCAGTGAAGCGTGCGTTGCAATCATGTTCCCCATTATCATTTTTTATTATTTGTTTTGAATAACATCTCATTGAATCATCGCTATCTACATCATCATCATCATCTCCTTCAGTATTAACATCATCAGCAGCAAGAGCAAACAACAACTGTAGAAGCACTGTTGCTGTCATCGTCTTCATCGCTGACAATTATTAATTTCACCCGCTTGACGTCAACTTTATCACATACATACATCGCCGTTCGTCGCTGCCGCCGCTACCACAACCACAACCACCACCACTACATCCACCACCATCATCATCATCAACTTCAACAGCAATTTCGTCACCGTCGACATCTTCATCGCTAACATTATTAATATCACCCGTTGACGTCAACTTTATCACCCTCATCGGTCTTCTCCTTCTCCTTATCATCATCTGTGTGCTAGCAATGCTAGATGTGTCAGTCATCCCATCTAGCTCTCCTCTCCTCCCTTTTCGTTTTGAACTCTGTGTGTTGGATCAAAGGTGGATCATTATCATTTGAACGTTTGTGCAGAAACACGGGAGTTATATATATGCTTTTGGTGACAACTCGATTCTTTCACCAAACTGATAAAATACACAAAACCTACATTAATATTACACACATGACTGCGTACATCTCTCAATTGAATTCATGCATGTAGGACTCTTTAACTGCAAAAATAATAAACTAGTGTCTATAAATAGATCAACAGCATAATAAATAAACTCAAAGATAAAGACGAGGGAAGACAGATAGATAAACAGGGACAAGGGTGGTTGAGAGACTAACAGTCACAGAGATTAAATAATAAACAGTGATTGATTATATTGAATATGTGAGACCCTACTATATTTGTGTTCGGTATACGGAACGCTCCTTTGAGATATACTCCTTCAGCTAAGTTATTGATATTTATAACCGTGTCACAGCATCCCTTTTATTTCTCTCTATATTGATCATAGCCTTGCCAACAGAGAGGAACATGCTCCGCTGAGGAAGTATCATAAGACGGAAAATGTCAACTGCTTTCATCAGTTGTCTTTAAAGACTAAATCTACTCACATCCACATTGTCTATATGGTCCAAAAATGTTGATAAACTGATCGTATAGGAGTTATATCCGCTGTGAGTTGGTTTTATGTCTTTAAACACCCGCAGAGGGAGTTTTGTGTACTAATTACTCAGATAATCTCAGTTCATCAAAGATTTTCAACTCACTCAGTTACGTACGCAAAACCATACCGTATTCGTGTCTGGTGTACGGAAGAAACAACGAAGCAGTAGCTTCAAACAAAGAAGACACAGGAGATTCGACTAGATGAGCTAGTTCTTTCGGCAAAACAAGATCTCTAAAGAAAATACCAACAATCTCTACTGCGAGCTGGGCAAGATGAAGATAACCGTTCCATTGAACCATCCACGATCAAAGAAGCCAAGCAGTTGTTGAGTAAGATATGGAAGAAGACTAAATGAAAAAATACACAACGAAAAAGCTGTTTAAAGCTAGCAAAAACATAATTGGCTCTCACACACTGAGAGGATAAAAATAGTTAGAAATTAACACCATTAAGAAATTGGGGAAAGAGTTTGATCCTACAGAAACTCCATGAACAGTAAATATGGCGACTACCATTTAAAGTAAGCGAGTAAAGCACAAAGCAAGACATCACGACCAGCTTCAGCTGCAGAAAATCCGGGACGACAAAGTAATGCACTAATGCACTAATGCACTAATGCACTAATGCACTGGAAGTATCCAAAAAGGATGCAAAAGGCGGAGGTAGAGAAACTGAGGAGGCACGCCAATGGCTGAAGAGCACCGAGATGAAATCAGAGACAGGGAATCTGATAATCGCTACACAAGATCAGAGTCTCACAACCAGATCCTATCACCATTGCACTAACAAGGACGGAACAGATCCACAAAGCAGGATTTGTGGAAAATATGTAAAAGCTATCGTCTGATTGGTATTAATTTTTCTCAACCACAAAAAAAAAAAAAAAAAAATTAAAGGTAAAATTGACTCGAAAGGGATCTTTTTTTTAAGTCTGAATCTGTATTTGAAAAAAAAAATTAGTTGGAGAATATTTAAATTTTCCCCGCCATTACTGCTGCTGCTGTAACGTTTATCTCTTTCTATAATCTCTGACGGTACCATTTTGAACATATAACAAGAGTTCGAATGGCTGCATGCCAAAAAGAAGAAGAAAAAACGAGTAAAGAAAGACGAAGAAAATTATGTCTAAAACGAACCTTTCTTCCATCTCTGGAAAACAGATTAAATTATCCGAAAGCCTATTTTTAGTATTCAAGAGAAAACCCGGGATAATATATATATATATTTTTTTTTTTAGGTAATTAGGGAGAAATATTTTTTTTCTTTGTCAGAACTCTGTCAGAGACGTCTTTCGCATGCAAATTCAAATATAATAATAATTACTTTTATTTCTTTATTGACCACACGGGTATAAACATATAGAGCGTACCACTCAGTAAAATTACAAAAACATGTGGAGATGTACATAAAGGTGGGATGGAAAAAAGTAACAAAAAAGGAAAAAAACTGATTGAAAATGATATAAAACAAAGAAAGTCATTAAGTAGGTAAGATCAGGACATCATATAATTCCAATTACCTTTAGACAGTCCTTACTACTCCCAACTGCAAGCTGGATCTTCCAAATTCATTCTTGAGCACCATCGGTTTTTGTCAAATCAAGAAGCCTCCCATATCCTTCTAAGAGTGCTCTGTTTACCATTGATAGACTGTCAGTAAGGTTTTCACCAACAGTGGATTCGGGACTTAGTACCATTTCTACCCCAACAAGTATAGTTTGTTTTCTGTCAATTATTTGGCTTCTTCAGCAATTTTGGCCCTTTCTTGGATAAATCCTCAAACTAGGACGCATTCTCCTTTGTAACTTTCTTTTTCCATATTTTTTTTTCCTTTCCTCGGAGCTAGCTCTTATCACGTACTTCCTTCATTCTGACCCACTTACCTACCTACCTAACGCTAGCAAAAATCGATTTATCGTTGTACTTGCTGGCAGAATCGTTACCGCGCAGGGCAAAATGCGTAGAGACAGATATTTCATCTGTTTTTACGTTCTGAGTTAAAGTGCTGCCGAGGTCGACTTTGCCTTTTACTCTTCGGTGTCGATAAAATAAGTACCACTTGAGCACTGGAGTCGATGTAATCGACTTACCCTTCCCCTGAAATTGCTGGCCTTGTGACAAAATTTGAAACCAATATTAACAGCTTTTATCATTTTAATTATTTTCGGAGTAGTTTTTGTGGACTTTTTATGTCCTTAAAGGCAAAATAGTTAACGTTGACGTTTGATTTTATGATACTCATGTATTGTCTGTGTTTTGTTAAGTCTAATTTTGTTTATTTGAATTTTTTGGTGGCAGCGAGGATTTTAAACAGTAATGACGGCTTAGCATCTTAATGATTACAATTTGAAGTTTGTGAGAGCGTGCACGTGTATATCTGTGTATGTGTTTATAAGTATGTGTTTATAAGTATGTTTATAATTATGTGGCATGTGTCTATACGAGCGTATTTGTGCGTGTGCGTGAATATAATGTTGATCTATGAGAAGATCTCAGACAAGAGTTTCTCACAAAGCCTCTTCATTTCATCTCCTCTTTTCTTCTACAATCTAACGTCACCTAAAATTTTACCAATGCCTACTAAAGACATCAATTAAAGAGTTGACAGAAGACGCTTAAATTTTTGACGAACAAAATATACTAAATAGATACTTGAAATAGTGTTTAGTCGTATGTTTTATAATGCAAGCTAGCAACACCGGCCAGTAAAAACAAAAGGAATTAACATCGTTTTTCTTGATATTAAATATATCTTCATGGGTAAGTGTTTTCTTTTCTAGCCTCAGGTTAATCTATAACCATCTGAGGGGAATTTAATAGAAAGAAAATTTGCAAAAGCCTTTCGTATACACATGCACACAAACACAGATCACTTGTGAGTGCTACTGGTAGCATGAAACCCAGTGAAACAAGTTGAACAGTCAGGTGGTCGGTGACTGGCTTGCTTGATGAGGAGCAACCCAGCAGAACAAAACCAAGACCTGTCAAAAGGATGGATAAACCCAGTATCGTGTCAACGACTACGTAGTAATGGTGAGTTATGGTACAGAAATAACCGGAGATGATGATGATGATGATGATGATGATGATGATGACTGAGAGTGATGGTTAGACTTGTTCTCTTTAGTTGGGCCAAAAGCATCTAGATTTGTAAAAAAATCACTTTTAAAAATCATGGTAGATCAAGCCAATAAAACATTTTTATCTATAACCTTTTGTAATGCATGTAACAACCATTGTTATTGGTGTTTGTTTTGTTTATAGTGGCCAAGTAAAAGTTGTGTGGTACAAGTCAATAGTTTCCTTTTTTACGGATATCAAACATCTTGTCCGTACACAGGTATTGCTTCATAACGTAGCTGTCATTTCACGGCTATTTAACTGGCAATGGTTATACCCATTAATCAGTCTCAAAAACGCGCTCGATTATGTTTGGATCAATGGTGCCGTTTAGGTGTGTCTTGCTCGCATCAACTTTGGTCATCTGTTTTCACCGGTGCTTACACAGTCGCGCAACAGAAGTCTGCACTATCTAGTTGTTTGGTTTTATATGGTCCCTTGTGTTGGGGTGGCTTTACGTATTAGCGGTTCGTACCGGGAGATGCGCGTCATTGCCACTCACTTGCTCCTCACGGTCATGTAAGCTATTCAACAGATTCGCACGATTATTTCCGAATGTGTTCTTTTTATCGAATGCTTGCGGCACCAGTACGAATTTTTAGCCGACTTTCAATGCGCATACACTTTCCATGTACGCTTGTATGAAAGTACGTAAGTACACACACACACATACGTGCATGCGTACATACACACATGCATGCATGCATGCATACATATGCGCGCACACACAATCACAAACGTGTTACCAGTTCAAATATGTTAGAAGCATATTCGAACCCGCATTTTGTCATAGGTAAAATTTCTCGTTGTAGGCAGACGGGTGTAAACACATCACTGCTTAGTACTTTCATTCCGTATAATTTATACATATATATGTGTGCGTGTGCGTGTGTGTGTGTGTGTGTGTGTGTGTGTGTGTGTGTGTG
>NC_068985.1:26844771-26847018 GCF_001194135.2 Octopus bimaculoides
GAGAGAGAGAGAGAGAGAGAGAGAGCTTAAAACGTATATACTCCATCTTATCACGATATATATTGTATACATGTTGTCGGTTCCGCTAAATTGTACGTAGGATAATTGAATTAGTTGGGTTGATAGTACAACTTTTCGAAACACCAAACCGTTTATCATCAAATCTATGTAAAATCGACCGATAAATTGCTTATGCAAATAAAGTAATTTCGGTTAATTTCACAAGATATTTTCCGATTTTTTTTTCCTTTTTTAAATGGCAAAATGTAACATAAAATTAAACATTAAATTGGTTTCATCTCATAAATTTAAATGGCAGTAGTCACTGCATCACATTTATAAACAACTGAAGCTAAAAGAATCAAATGCACCATTTCAATCAATTAAAGATTATTGAAATTCAGACACCAGTGTAATTTCTGATTTTACCTTTAATTTTGTAATAAAATACTTCAATAAATAAATCTGTAATGTAGATAAATTTTCTAAAATTGCAGTTTTGTATCAAACTCTGAATAGTCGTGATTTTATTTTCATTATAGACTAAATTAATATGGAACTGACATGAATAATTTCTTTTTCTTAAACCAAATGACACAAGTTGTTATCGGTGAGTAATTTAAAGTGTCCGCAACTCATTGAAGGAACATATGGTAAAGCGTGAGTACTTAAAGAATATCAAGGAGAATTGAAAAACCTCGTTGTCAAACAAAAGCATGCAGATACATACAATTCTAATATAGGCACAAGGCCTGACATTTCGGAGGAGGGGACTAGTCGATTACATCAACCCCGGTGCTCGACTGGTACTTACTTTATCGACCCCAGCTGAATTTGAACTCAGAACGTAAAGACGAACGAAATGTCACTAAGCATTTCGCCCGGCGTGCTAACGATTTTGCCGGCTCGCCATCTTCATATTGATACATACAATAAAAAACAAAAAAAAAAAAAAGAAAGTAGCTCAACCTAAGTGGAACACAGGTAAATTATACGTATACATAGCATATCATACGAACAAAAGTGTTTCATATTCGTAAGATATTACTATGTTATGTTTATGTTATTTTGAATGTCTTTTCGTTCGTAACAATGGCGAATGAACGAACAAACGTCTGTATAGTTTTCTAATATGCCGTCAAATAATTATCAAAACAACAAACACTCCTTTATTGGTTCCAGTCTCTGGTCTTTGATTCATGGTGTAACACAACCATAGCTAATATATTTAACTCTCATTAGGTCAATCTGCTTTACTTCAAGCATAATAGCTACTACAGAATAGTAAGGCACAAGTGTTTCTCCAGTAAAACAATATTAAATAAGATCACTACAGAAGAATTTCTACAACTACTTTAATTACTATATTTAGCAACAAATGCATTAACGTCTTCCTACTCCATCCTCATCACTAGCAGGTTTTCAAGAAGTAAAGAAAAAAAGCAGTACTTTTCTAATGATGTTACTTACTTAATAAGGCAAGTATATTGAGTAGTTGTCCGAATACGCAGCTCTCTGGAGGGTATGTCCCAGTGTCACTGCAAAGAAGAATAGACATAGAATGAGGAGTTGGAACTAAAATATGTTATATTGAATCACTCATGAAGGCACGAATATAAGAATTAATAGTTAGGGCGTTGGGATCAAGATCATCATAAGTTCGAATTTTAGGACCGGGTGACGCTAGTCCTTCAACAAGGTATTTCATTCCAAACTGCTCCACTCAAATTAGCTGAAAAAGATTATCAGCAACAGCTAGAGGAATTGCCATGCAATGCTTGGTGCCCTGTTCAAGGGAAAAAGCCTACACAACCAGAGGCTGAAATTGATGAATCCGCGATTCCGTGAATCCACGATTACGTAAACCCGGAGTAGTGAGCCTGTTACCTTGATACATGTGTGTGTGTATACATACATACAACGCGCGCGCGCGCTAATATCGAACAGTGAGAATGAGTGGTCATTTGTGGATGAGATTCTTTACAATTGTTCGAGGGTACCACATGGGAACGTTGGTACTAGTCTCCATGTTTGTGCATGTGTGTGGTATCTTTGTATTTGCTCTTCACTTCCACTCGACAATCAACGATGGTTATTTTACGTCTCTGTAAATAAGCATAATTACTGGAACCGATGCATTCAACTAAAACGTTCAAGGCGGTGCCACAGCACGGCTGCAGTCCAATGAGTGAAGGAAGTAAAAGGTAAAAGACAAACGTGTATTTCAAGAGAGAGAGAAAGAAAGAG
>NC_068985.1:26847198-26848019 GCF_001194135.2 Octopus bimaculoides
TGTGTGTGTGTGTGTGTGTGTGTGTGTGTGTACAGAGGGGGCTGGGCTTGTTGAATTCTCAGTCGGTCAGGTGAAAGTATGTAATTAAGAAGATACCTGAAGCGTTGTGTTCGTATTGACTGAGAAACTTCCGAGATCACCAACTCATTTCAATTATCAACATTAAGCCACTTTCCTCCACTTAAGACGTTCATGTCCAAGCGAAAGATATAAACGTCACACAATCTCATATATAAATTTGTGATTTTATGATTAAGTAGGAAATCAATTAAATGTAATTGCAATAAGACACAAAATTAATTTACCAGTCTGATTAAATATATCCTGTTTACCAAGAGTTGATTTATCACATCATTTTATCTCTTCTGAACTTAAAGACAAGCCCAACATTTTGAGTAACATTTGCTAATAGAAACACCATTTTTGTTTCATTTAGAACGAAATTCCTGTTTATGATGTTCAGTTTCTTCGTTCTACATTCTAAGACAGAATCTCAGTTGAGTCGAGCTTGCTTTTCCTCCTGAGTCGGTAGAAATCACGAGTTGCTGCTTGACCTCTACTCAGTCGTACTCCATCGAGTATAGGATAGCTATAACAGCTTTAACCAGAAATATTCCAGCTTCGACATTCCTGTCCATTTTAGCGTATCTATGGCATTTTCCAACATGTACTTCCTTCTTTTTAAGAATATAGGAGTGTAACTTGAGGGAAACTTGATTCTTATTTCTAGCAAGTTGAGTGACCACGTAGAAGCTTACTAGCTGGCGCTTCAGTGCATGTAGAGATACTTCAAACACGTGTGTGTGTGTGTATATATATAT
>NC_068985.1:26848373-26850689 GCF_001194135.2 Octopus bimaculoides
TATATGTATGTATGTATGTATGTATGTATGTATGTATGTATGTATGTATGTATGTGTGTGTGTGCGTGTGTCTTTGTCTCTTTGTTCCCCCACCACCGTAACTTGACAACCGATGCTGGTATGTTTACGTCCACGTAAACCAGCGGATTCGCAAAAGAGATCGATAGAGTAAGTACCAGCCTTACAAAGAATAAGTCCCGGGGACGATTTCTTCGACCAAAATGCGGTGCTCCAATACGGCTGCAGTCAAATGACAGAAACAGGTAAAAGAACAAAAGAATATATATGTAACAACCACGTGTTTATATAAACAAACTTACAATATATTTGGTCTTTTTTTTTTAGAAGCGTCGAATGTATATCGTTAGATACGGACAAGAAAATGATATTTTCGAACACAGTATCGCTGTTAAAACAACGGAAAAATTCGGTATTAATACCCTTATCAAGGCGGAAAAAGTTGTCAACAAACAGTCATATATATAAGTTGTTACATTTCTTTCTTTCTGGTATATGCATTGTTGTGATAAACGGGTGTTTAAAGAAGCCTTCATATGTACAGAACATATTCTTTTTGGTGGGGTTTCAAATGTTTCCTTTACTATTTTTTTATATATTTATTTTAGATTGCTTAAATGTCAACATACTGAAGGTCTGCATCTCTCTAAAAGAGAGATCTGACCCTTATATAGAAAGAAGAGATTAGAGGAAAGAAAGGGAGAGGGCCAGACAAAAACAAAGAAAGGTATTATATATAAGTGTATTCATTGTGTGTGTGTGTGTGTGTGTGTATAAGCGGTGCAAATCGAGTAGTGAATATTAATGCGGATGTGTTATTTTAAGCATACATGGCATTTCAAATAGGCAGTGTGTCTCTGCTTGGTGTGAGTGTGCCTGAGAGTGATGGGTTTATATTGGTATATGTTTAAGGCGGCGAGCTGGCAGAAACGTTAGCACGCCGGATGAAATGCTTATCGGTATTTCGTCTGCAGTTACGTTCTGAGTTCAAATTCCGCCGAGGTCGACTTTGCCTTTCATCCTTTCGGGGTCGATTAAATAAGTACCAGTTACGCACTGGGGTCGATGTAATCGACTTAATCCGTTTGTCTATCCTTGTTTGTCCCCTCTATGTTTAGTCCCTTGTGGGCAATAAAGAAATAAGAAAAGTTAGCAAGCCGAGCGAAATGCGTAACGGTATTTCGTCTGTCTTTACGTTCTGAGTTCAAATACCGCCGAGGTCGACTTTGCCTTTCATCCTTTCGGGGGTCGATAAATTAAGTATCAGTTGCGATCTGAGTGGGTAAGTCGATTATATTGACTCCGGTTCGCAACTGATACGTATTTTATCGACTCCGAAAGAATGAAAGTTAAAGTCAACCTCGGCGGAGTTTGAATTCGGAACGTAAAGAAGGACGAAATGCTTGGCTGACTCTTGGTTGTAAACAGCTTCAAGCCACGATTCTCTCTATGACCAGAAATAAGTAACTAATCTCTGATGAAGCCTTAACAAAATCTGACACTAGTCAGGTCGGTTTCTTTTTCTGTCCCATATGAATCCACATGCTAATAATTTTACGTTACACTTCTCTATCCATCGACATACATGGATGTATGTATAATTTGAATGACTTCAAAAAACGCCAACAGCTAAAAAAGAATCTAATAGTTCATCAGGTTATCATAGTGGCAGCCGAACGTATACTTTATCTCATGATACTGGATACTTTTCGTTAGTTTGCTGCTACTATAGATATATATTGTGTATGTATGTATGTCTCTTCTATTTTTATAATTATCATAAATCCTCCACCGAGGAAGGAGCCGGTTTCCAACAAAGATACAAGGCCCCATCTTTGGGATGTAGTTAACACAGGCAAATTCACATTTGGAGCTTGAGAAAAGTCTTGCATATTTTTACTGCTCCACTCACAGATTGCACTTGTAATGTACGAATCAGCCGGTCAGTTTCTCTTTCTGAAAATCCCAGTTTATCCAGATTCTCCTTTAAGCATTTACTAACAAAACCTAATGTTCCAATTATTATTGGTGTGAATATGAAAAATCATAGTCTGGATGCAGAAACTGGATGTTTCGAAGCAGTTGTCCATAGATATCCTCTTTTACTTTGATTTTCAAAGAGATATTCATATCTGCAGGGCAGCTAACCACTATGATGGTGCATACCTTTGATTCCCTGTCCCAAACAACAATATCCGGCCTGTTGTGTTTACATTTGGCAGAGGCTTTGATGGGTATGTATGTATGTATGTATGTATGTATGTATGTATATGGGGGGTGTATAAGGGCCATTATTCC
>NC_068985.1:26851079-26857927 GCF_001194135.2 Octopus bimaculoides
GTAAGGCGCAGGAGTGGCTGTGTGGTAAGTAGCTTGCTTACCAACCATATGGTTCCGGGTTCAGTCCCACTGCATGGCACCTTGGGCAAGTGTCTTCTACTATAGCCTTGGGCCAACCAAAACCTTGTGAGTAGATTTGGTAGACGGAAACTGAAAGAAGCCCGTCGTATATATGTATATGTATATATATATATGTGTGTGTGTGTGTGTAAAACTAAGAAAGAAAGGAAGAGAAAAACGGATAGGAACGGGAATAAGTGTGCGTGCGAGTGTATGCGTGTTCATTCACGAGTAAGGTAAATAGGATTACATAATTACAATCGTGTTTTCGTTTAATTGCACTTTTCGGACTGCACTCATGCAAGATTTCTAGCCATCCCAGCCACTACGTGCATGCTTCCGTGTTCTCTCGTTGGTTCTGAGTATTCAGTACTTTTTTTGATGTCTATGTGTGTGCGCGCGAATATAGTTGTATGTCTGTGCGTGTGCGCGAGAAAGAGAGACAGAAATAATCCTTCCTACGATAGTAGAAATTTGGTAGGGAGGGGACTAGTCGATTACATAGCCCCCAGCACTTATTTCATCGACCCCCGAAAGGATGAAAGGTAAAGTTGACCTCGTCGAAATTTGAACTTAGAACGAAGCGGCAGACGAAATACCGCTAAGCATTACGCCCGGCGTGCTAACGATTCTGCCAACTCGACGCCTTGCAACCGAGAGAAATAACAGAATGATAAAACAATGAGAAGCAAGTAAATGGGGAGAGAGAAAAAATGTGTGTGTGTGTGTGTGTGTGTGTGTGTGTGTGTGTGTGTGTGTGTGTGTGTGTGTGTGTGTGTGTGTGTGTGTGTGTGTGTGTGTGTGTGTGTGCGTGCGTGTGTGTTTACGTCTGTCAATGTACGAGTTTGTATGCGTTTTGAGTATTCGCATGTGTTTTTGTGTGTGTGTTAGTGGGAGACAAATTTTATGATAAGCATAAGTAATACATTTCGATAAGTACATTACTGCGGATTAAGATGAAATTATTGATTAATATTGATGTTTCCTCGCTGATTTGAATACCATTTAATTGAAGAATGATAAAACTATCTCTTCGCATGTGTTATTTGTGTATGTGGGTTTATGTGTGTGCATATGTGCGTGTGTGTGTATATATATATATATATATATATATATAAGTGTGCATGTGTATATATTTTTCTTTCAGTTTTTTTTTCTACTTGTTTCAGTCATTAGACGGTGGCCACGCTGGGGTACCGCCTTTAAGAATGTTAGTCGAACGAATCGATCTCATTACTTTATAATTTAAGTCTAGTACTCATTTTATTGGTAACCTTTGTCAAATTACTAAGTTTCAGGTCTAAACACGCCAACACCCGTTGTCAAACGGTGGTAAGAGACAAACACAAATACGAAGATAGAAAGGTACACACGCGCGCGCACGTGCATGTGTATAGACAGGCTTCTTTCTGTCTCCGACAACCAAATCCATCTACTCACAAGGCTTTGGTCAACCAGGGACTATAGTAGAAGATACCTGCCCAGGATCATGTGATTGGAAAGCAAACTTCTTACCACACAGCAACGGAGTGCGCACGCTATGTATATGCGGAGGAGTTAGCGTGTGTGCATATGCCTGTGCGCGCCACGCGTGGGTGGGAGTGTAAAGCTGATCAAGAAGAATATTCGGCTAATAACTAGTCGTTAACTGTTTCAATTTGCTTCGATCAATTACCAATTCCGACTTCTTAAGTTTCAAATATGACAAGTGATTAAGATAGCTCTATAGCTGGATCAGTGAAAAATAACGGAAGAACGCATTACGAATATTATCTAAAAGACACTAATACAAACCACGTTTGTAGTTTGGAATTAGGATTTTCTTTCTTTCCTTTTTATATTGCTTTAACAGATTACTCGTGTCGAGAGTGTGATTCCTGGCGGCACGTTGTGTCCATAAGCAAAACGCTATATTTCACGTTGCTTTAGGTCCGCTCAGCTGGCAAAAATGAGTTGTACCTAACATTCAAAGAGCCAGCCTTGTCATATTCTGTGTCATGCTAAATCTCCCAGAGAACTACGTTAAGTGTACGCGTGTCTGTGGAGTGCTCAGCCATTTGCACGTTAATTTCATGAGCTGGCTGTTCCGTTGATCGGATCAACTGGAACCCTCGTCGTCGTAACCGACGGAGTGCTAGTGATAATCCTTTCTACTATGAGCAAACGGGGTAATCTTCAAGTTTAGGGGGATAAAAAAAATAAATAAAAATATTCAAGGGAAGTAACTGAACGTCTTACCAGTATTATCCGTTTTCTTCTAGCTGTTTATAAATAAATCACACCCTAACCCTAATCCTAACCCTAGCTCTAATCCTAACGTCAATCAAATCACGTGTGTGATTTATTTATAAACAGAGATGTACGGAGAATACTGGTAAGACGTTCAGTTACTTCCCTTGAATATTTTAATTATTTTTTTTATCCCCCTAAACTTGAAGATTACCAGCAAACGGCCTGAAATTTGAAGGGGAGGGACTAGTCGATTACACCGACCCCAGTGATTCACTGGTACTTAATTTATCGACCCTGAAAAGAGGAAAGGCAAAATCGACCTCGCAGGAATTCGAACTCAGAACGTAGCAACGAATGAAATACCGCTAAGCATTTCGTCCAACGTGCTTACGATTCTGCCAGCTCGCCGCCTTTTGAGTGCCAGTAATAATAATAATAATAATAATAATAATAATAATAATAATAATAATAATAATAATAATAATAATAATAATAATAATAATAATAATAACTAATTCCAACTTGAAGTCAGTTTTAGGTTAATGATACATCCAAGCATTATTGTAAACCAGAAAAGAAACAAAACTAACCCAAATGTATGGGTGGAAGGAGCAGAAACACCTACAGAGCTGCTTCACCGCCTGATGAGTCGTCGACTTCTGCGTTTGGAGACAGAGTACAGCAGCATCTTCAGCATACTAGTGTTTATCCTAAAAAAAATATCTAATGAGAACTGTGTCCAATATATGGTGCATACAGCGATTGTCCGTTTACCCATCAGGTAAGGCTCGACTGAGCAGACTTACGGTCAAGCACATACTAGACTTGACTATATGTTATCTTCCATCTTTCGCTTGCTTCATTCACTGGATTGTGGCCGTGCTGAGGCAGTGCTCCACCTTCAAGGGTTTTAGTCGAGCAGATAGACCGTCAGTACTTATTTCCGTGTCTGGCGCTTATTCTACGGGTCTCTTATTGCCGAACTACAAAGTTACAAGGATGTAAACAAACCAGCACTGGTTGTCAAACAGTAGGGAGAGGGACAAACGTAGCCATAAGGACACACAAATACACACATACACTCGCTCTCTCTCTCTCTCTCTCTCTCTCAAACAGACACATACACTCGTGCTCACACACACACAGGCCTCTATACAGCTTCCGTCTACCAAATTTACTAACACGGTATTGTGAGGCCCGAGGTTATGGTAGAAGACACTTGCGTAAGGTGATGTGTAGTAGGACTGAGCCTAAACCATGTGGTTGCAAAGCGAGCTTCTTAACTATACTGCTCTGGCGTTTTTTCATTTATCGATTTAAGACAGTAAGGTATGATTTGGTGGAGGCTTGGCTGCTATCTCAAGCAGATCGTACAACTGCGGAGAGTCTGACTCGTTGAGTTATAATATACATGGTTAGAAGGCGGCGAGCTGGTAGAATCGTTAACGCGCCGGGCAAAATGCTCAGCGGCATTTCGCCTGTCTTTACGTTCTGAGTTCAAATTTCGTTGAGGTCGACTTTGCTTTTCATCCTTTCGGGGTCGATAATAAATTAAATACCAGTGAGACACTGGGGTCGATGTGATCGACTTAGCCTTTCCCTGAAATTTCAGACCTAGTGCCTTTAGTAGAAAGGAATATATATGTTTAGTTATATGTGTGTGAATGTCTATATGTGAGTGCGTGTATGAGTATATGAGTGCGTGTGTGTTTTATAGACGTATGAAAATAAATATCACACATGTCTTATAAGACTATAGATTCTCTGGGAACTGGCTTCTCAGTTTTGATTCTGAACCAAGATCTGGTATTATCAGCTAATAACTCTTAGGTTTTGAACAATAGCTTGATGGATGTTAATATGAATGACACAAATGGACTTAACCAAAAGTTGGTCAAGAATGTCTGTGACAGAAGAAAGAGCATTACCATCCCAGGGGTGGGAATATGGTATTCTACTGTAGCACATATCTCCCTCCTTATAGAAGATCAACAATTGTTTAGTAATTCAGTTAATCACATTTGAAAGTTTAGAGATCGTTTATTTAAAAGGGCATAATACCAAAGGTATCGGAATGTTGGTCACCCAATATATACATTATTTTAAATAAGAAATGCATGTAAAGTTTAGAATTCTGAACAGGAGTAATAGTTTGCGGGATTTTATTGTTTATATATATTTGTGGCCCTATATCTTTCATCTGCTTGTTTCAGTCATTATACTGCGGCCTTGCGGGGGGCCTTGAAAAGTTTAGTCGAACAAATCGGCCCCAGTACTTATTTTTTTTCTTTAGCCTAGTACTTATTCTATCAATATTTTTCGCTAAACCGCTAAGTTACGGGGATGTAAACAAACCAACGCCGGTTATCAAGCGGTAGTGGGGAACACACAAACACACACTCACATACACGCACGCACACACGCGTGCACACACAAACACACACACACACACACACACACAAACACACACACACGCGTGTGTGTGTGTATGTGTGTCAAGCGGTGACGGAAGCTAGCTGCTACTTCTAAACAGCGCCTCGGGTATTTCACGAAGTCTGTTCTTTTTTTTATTAGTGTCTATTGTGCCCACACATCTGCCGCACACAATGACTACTTTTTCTGTTAACATCCCTCTGATACTGCTGCACCTCCTATATATATATATATATATAAGGGAAATTTCTAAGATAGATAGATAGATAGATAGATAGATAGATAGATAGATATATAGATAGCATTGGATAGAAATAAGCAGTACGATCCTAAACGCCGAAACTGAAAATCCCCCAGTTTGGACAACTTCTTCATTCTTTTCTTATTTGGTTCCCCTTCCCTTTCATGCACACTCCTCTCTTTTAGGAGGCAAAAGCAATTACATATATATGTACACACACGAAGATAACTTCCGCCTACCAAATTCAATCACAAGGCTTCGGTCAGCCTGAGGCTATAGCAGAAGATATTTGACCAACGTGCCACGCAGTGGAACTGAACCCGAAACCATGTGACTGGGATGCAAGCTTCTTAACCACACAATGCACAATTTTGCATATATAACACACATATATGCAAAAATATCCCGCTGATGTTGAAATTCCAATAAAGGAGCCTTGGATCTAGGTTAGAAACCAGCTCTTTCTCTATTGGCAAGAAATATTGAAATAAAACTGAATGACTTGTATTTAAATACAATCATACAAACAAAGACAACTCAAAAGTAAATAGACATACCTTACTATATCGCTTTATTTTGGCAGACAATACTTATTAATACGATGTCCAATAAGTATCTAAATGCATCAAATATGATTTTTTTTTCTAGAGCTAAATCTTTCGAAAATGATGGTGTCTACTTACTTTTGAGATCTATCTATCTATCTATCTATCTATCTATCTATCTATCTATCTATCTATCTATCTATCTATCTGTCTATCTATCTATCTATCTATCTATCTATCTATCTATCTATCTACATACATATGTACATATATGCTTTTATACACACACACACACACACACACACACACACACACACACACACACACACACACACACACCTGAAAAACACTGTAACTGTAGATATTCGTACCGCTGTCCTCTAAATAATAGCTGTCTGAAAAACGAACTTGCATATAAGGCCAAAATCATGGATTCCAACGGAGTAACAAAGGTATATACCCGAATGACGGGCAATTCGTTCATGGAAAGATACACACATCTGGCGTCAATGAGGGACTAAAATAATAGACATGCGGCATCCCTATCCAATATGATATGGACATTGGAAGAAAGAGAAGTAAGCATCCTTCAAATAACATGATGCTTTATTGTTAAAACCAGAAAAATACAGGGGACGGGGGTACCAAATGTGAGCTTTGTGTTACTGAAAAGCTAAACATCACTCAATCAAACGAAAACTGCTTATCGTTTTGCGTTGCATTAATATAATTTTCGATTTTCTAATATAAACGATTCTAATAAGAGCTGGTCAGTTTGAATCACCTCACTGCTGTCATTCCTCCCGTCGGGTATAGCTTCAGGAATCGGTTTTTATGCAGTCTTTGCTCAACCATGACGTGGACTCCAACTAGTTCGAGCTTGTTTCTTTGTTTCGTTTTATGTTGATGGTGGTGGTGGTGGTGGTGGTGGTAGTAGTAGTAGAGTGAGTCGTGGGGAATAGCATCTGACAGGTCGGCAGCGAGCAGCTGGAAAGTTGGATGAAAATCAACTTTTGAAACGACCATGAACTCCAATCTTCGACTGGAAACTTCAGCCACAAATATATCTGTGTGTATGTGTATGTGTGTGTGTGTGTGTGTGTGTGTGTGTATTTGCGTGCGTTTCTGCACGTGAGGGTGCTTGTATATAACAGACAACTCTCTCCACATTAACACGCTGTGCGTTTGCTCAAAACATACCACAGAATTGAAGCATCTCATTCCAAACATACCCAACTAATTACACACACACACACACATACACACATACACACACACAAATACATGTACACACACATACATGCATACATATATATTCACTCACGCATGCACACAGA
>NC_068985.1:26857937-26858175 GCF_001194135.2 Octopus bimaculoides
CACATACATGCATACATATATATTCACTCACGCATGCACACAGACACACACACACATACATACATACATACATATACATACATTGAGAGGTCAAGTGATAATATGATGCAAAGTCTCTCACATGACACCACTTCGGTGTAGTGAAAATGCCAACTGCCTGAAGTTCTTGTGACAAATGACTCAAGTTCAAAATCAAGCTAAGGCAATTATTGGGCAAAGAGATTATATATACATATAT
>NC_068985.1:26859425-26870818 GCF_001194135.2 Octopus bimaculoides
ACATGGGAGCCGATGTGTCTACCGTCCGTCCATGATGATAGATAGATAGATAGATAGATAGATAGATAGATAGATAGATAGATAGATAGATAGATAGAGAAAGAGAGAGGGAAAGAGAGAGAGAGAGAAAGATGTGTATATACAGATACATTGTTCAACATGTCCATAGTTTTCGTTTTGAATACTTAGATGGGATTTTAGTGAGATTTGGTTGATATTTCTAGCAGGTCCAATGATGAGGTTTCGTTGGCTGGAGAAATACACGAAACACACAAGCTTACACACATATGCATACACGCTAACATATACACACATGCATTCACGCAAACACACACACACACACACACACACACATATGCACACACACGCACTCATATATTGTTTTAAACATAACTAGATGGGTGTATGTGTGTGTAAGTGTATGTAGATATATAAACACATACACCGACGTGTGCATGTATGCGTGCGCGATCGTGTGTGTTTACATTTTAGTTCTGTAGCCAAAATGAAACGTGCAGATATATAGAATACACATGAAGTCTAAAAATATAGTCCTCCACAGAACCTGTTTATAATATCAGCATCTTTATACGGGCATCCATTGAAGTTTGGAATTCTTTTCAGTATGTACTTAGCTACACATGCACACATCTACGCACAGACACAGATACACATGTGTATGCATATACGAGAGAGCAGTGCATGCCAGCAAAGTGACGATGTAAGTATGTATGAATGTATGTGAGGGGTGTTTTGTGTATGGGGCGGTGAAATGTTGGTGCTGATTCCGCCCACTTGCCTATCTGGAATTATGATGGCTCTTGACAAACCACGTCCATCATAGGAGTGGAGTGTGGAACATTTCTGCCGTGCCCAAACTGTTTGCTAACGTGTCACGCCTTTTCGGCGCACCTTTTAAAGTGTACCATATGTGTATGTGTACGCGCATGTAGTGTGTAATTAATGTATGTATGTATGTATGTATGTATGTATGTATGTATGTATGTATGTATGTATGTATGTATGTACGTATGTATGTATGTACATCTGAACTCTGCCAGATCAGATTGGAGCCTGGTGCAGCCTTCTGGCTTGCCAGTCCTCAGTCAAATCATCCAACCCATGCTAGCATGGAAAGCGGACGTTAAACGACGATGATGATGATGATGTATGTATTATTTATGTACGCATGTGTATAACGACATATTTCAGATTTCAATTTAGCTGGTAGAATTCAATTTAAAAATGGTCATGTTTCTAGATAGAAAAATATGGTGACCCTAATGGAAAGAGGTACAGATTCATTGTTACATTGACATGCACTGAATGTGTTTCTTGACAGTCACACAAAACTATAACATATCATTAAGTGGGAAAAACGTAGAAAAGGCTGAAAATTCCAACAAAAGGCCTTTTTCATGCAGTCATATCAGCATGCTATAGGTGGCATTCATGTTGCAGGTGTGTTGCATACGAAGTACAACTTGTCAGAGAACATGTAGTAGAAGTTTTTGATGCACTAACAATGGTTTCAGCACTTTTATATATTTTTTTTTTCAAGAGATAGTTTTAGTTGTAAGCGTTAAATACAATCTGTTCTCAGTTTTATTTCTTTATACAATTCCACTTCATGATAAATGATATTGTAGACCTTATTCCCTATAACATTAAGGGTGGAACGCTTGGGTAATTTCGAAATAACTTTTGATGTCAGAAGATCTGCATATTAGTCAAAATATCAGGATACCTGGGTAAGAATAGTTCTTGTTTCCTCCAACCCACGATATTGTTATTTATCTCTAGATGCGTTCTGAATGGGAAGACCTATACTCAAAAATATTCCAGCCACGACATCTTATTTTTTTTACAGACATTTTTATCTACGACTACAATATACGACATATTCTGTGTTTCAAGCAGTGCAGTATACTTTGAGGGAGATATAACGAGACCGTATTGAAAATCAGGAAGAATATTTGAAAGTTATATAATTCTAGAGAAGGACGCAAGGGAAAAGCTTTTATTTTCATTTTAGCATTTAGAATTCGCCAAGAGAAGGGATGATGTTCCTCATCTTTGTTTAGGAGAAGAAAATACTTTTAAACTCTGAATAATTACTGACTCTCTATAAATGAGACTTACAATGGACTACTGCTCTCACATCAGGTACGGTGTTGCACACACACACACACACACACACACCCTACACTGCATCCAACAGAAGTCTATCTGACTGGTTGGCAAGGAATCACTTACCGCTACCCTTAAATATCTACTTCACAACGACTTTTCTACTGTAACAGAAACGGTCTCAGCTCCCTTCCTCTGACAAATTCGTTCCTTATATTGTATCCCTCCACACTCAAGTCCCTATAGGAACTTCGTTCAGTCCTTGCTAGCAGGAACGTCAGTTCTATTAAAATAAATTCTTTCTCACTTACGTTGCCCCAGCAGTCATCGATATTAAAATGTACAAACCGAACTCCCAACTACATTAGTCTCCAATCGTAATGGTATTGGAGGCTTGCGTATATCAGAAACACAGATTCTCTTATCCGACTAATCACAAAATAATGATAATAGATTAAATTAACAAAGATAATCAGACTCACCTGATGTAAGGAAACGCTGGATCGACATGTTTGAAGGCTACAGCTATGGCGTACCTGTAAAATAACGAGAAAGGTAACGCTATTTCAGCACTAATTAATAAAAAAAATGAATAATATCAATGAAAATCGCTTGTTAAGCTATCAAAAGACCAATAACTTTGAAAGCCACAATTTATCAAGTGAATAACAGTTAGTTTGTATTCTGCAACTTGCCTGAGATGATCTTATAGCTTTCATATATAACTCACAAATGATAAAGAGTCCATCTAGATGTAAGTTTTCGCAGTTTAAATTAAAAGTTATCCTTGAATGAGAAGACGTATAGTGAAAGAGGTTCCGGCCTGCAATTCTCTTATTTTTGTATATTAGAATTACATTGTCTAGTGCATCATTTATTTAAGTCAGTATGACGTAATTTGAAGGAGACTTGGTTGCAATTTCGAGTTTTGTGGAATTTAGTAGACGGAAGCTGTGTCAAAGCCCGTGGTGGTTGTGGTGTGGGGGGACCCTTCTTGTTAAGAGGCGGACTCAATCTATTACAAGGTTTAACTCTTCCTCTTTCCCCAACCCTGGCGCATTTAGCAGGGTCTATTCTGTTGCAAGCATTCGCGCGAGCTCTCCTGTCTGAGGATAATTTCCTCCCACGTCTTATAGAATGTCTACAAAGGATCATAAGTGCTGCCCTGCCTTCTTTGAATAAGTCATTGAAAATCTTGAGGGTCTGGAATATTTTTTAAGAAAATTATTTCGGTTACAGATATAATACGAACCACCATCGAATCGTTTAGCTCATGCTTCACAACTGGTTTTTGTCCCACGCTTCGCTTCGATTGTTTAAAAATACGTGCGCCCCATCATCAACAAAGTATATTCAAAAGAAGTGAAATTGAAATTTTATTGCAAATTTCATTCACTTGTTACTTACTTACGCCCCATTTAAAGTAACTCACGCTCCACCGGTGGGACGTGCGCTCTGTCTTGAGAGACACTGGTCTAGCTGAACCCTCTGCTTCTAAAATGCCTGCCTTCAGTCTCCAGAGTCCTATTTCCATAATTTCACCTATAATTAGATTTTATGAATGTGTGCATACGTATACATGAACACAGATATGTATGCACGTGCCAGTGATGTGAGTGTGTGTGTGCAAGATTACTGATATATCCATAGGCGTAAGCACAACAGATATTATACACACATGCGTATGAATACAATGTATACGTGACATAGAGAGAGAGAAAGAGAGAGAGAGAGAGAGAGAGAGGGAGCATGATAGTATAGTAAAAAGAAACATGAGCCTACGGGAGTATGGAGAGGCAAGTACTGACTCCTCCATTCCACTTCTCCCCGCATATTCAGAACTCTCTTGTTCTATCTCCACCACCTCGAATCCACGTTCCAGCTACACTCAGAACCACCGACATTGGCGCACTAACATATCCCGTCCACCCACCCCCACCCGACTGAGTATCTGATGCAAAAGGTCATGTTTGTGCGAGCGGCTAATGACAAGCAGTGCATGATTAAGTATTTTACCCCCCGTGTAACAGTAGACCGAAATTCTACAGAGAAAAGGATATGAGTTGTCTGAAATGCCAGGCCTTCAATGGCATCCTATTAATAAAATAAAAATAATGATGATGATAATAATAATGATGATGATGATGATGATGATCATGATGATGATGATGATGATGATGATGATGATGTGATGATGATGCAGGAATAAATAACGATTTCTTTTTTAACCACAAGGGTTTACATTAAGAAAACATTAAGGGCGGTACAGGACAAAATAAAGAATGTGTGTGTGTATGTGTGTTGTTGTGAGGGTTATAAATGCTGCACAATTGTCAACGGCCTCTCTTCAAAAACTGCTTACATTTCCACTCTGTTTGGTTTAGTTAGGATGATAGTTGTGATGTTACCCGAAATAAAGTGTTATTGATACAGCTCGTTTTCGGTGCAAACGTCCAGCGTATCCTAAAAATTTATTGTATTACTATGATTAGAATAGAATCGATAAGGTTTTGCAAAGGACTAGCAGTAGAAAGAAAAAAGAGTAGAGGGCAGGCTAGTCAAAAAGTTAGACGAGGCTTTTAGAAAAGGCATCGCGACCGACGTGCTCGCAACGAGATTGGCACTCGACCAATTCTTCAATGCAGAACACGAAAGCTGCGTTGTCAGAGCTGAGGCACGAGCACTTAGACACGAAGAGAAAGCCGTTCAATAGGCCCGAGTGTCAGAGGCACGGTGTGGCAATAAATCCACGATCCGATCTTCGCTGGATCACGATGAGCAAATGATAACTGATCTGATAACTGAGCTTTACGCTTACATGCCAGACTTGTTCGGCGACCCCTGAGCAAATGTTTACTGCAACTGGCAACAGAGTAGGAGAATTTCCAAGTTCTGTGAGCCGAGGAGCGGTGGCGTTCCTGAGAAAAGACCCGAACAAGGGGGATTGTATTGACAACTTTAGGCTCATAACTCTACTGGATGCAGAGTTCAAAGTTTTGGTCAAGGTTTTAGCTACGAGGTTGGTGCTTGTCGTCGGGGATCTGGTTGGAGAGGTACAGACATGAGCCATCAAGAAAACATCCATCCACGACAACCTCCACCTCATGCGATGCACCATTGAAAAAGTGGCTAAAGAACCTGGCACGGGTGGAGCCCTGGTCAATTTAGATCAGTCTAAAGCTTTTGATAGGGTTGACCATCTATACCTGACGGGGGTGATCAAGGCAGCTAGTTTCGGGCCTGTATTCAGGGGCTGGATCGCTGCAATGCACAGCGACATCTGTTCAGTGGTTATAGTGAACGGTCACCTCTCAGAGCCGTTCAACATCATGCGCTCGGTCCAGCAAGATTGCCTCTTCTCGTCTATCTTGTATGTACTGACTCTTGAGCCACTACTACACAAACTGAAGGTGTTGAGAGGCATCCTGTGTGACCTAGGTTGTGGGCAATGCGTGTTGTCATATGCCGACGGCGTCAATGTAGTGGTGTTGGATCATAAACGCATAGAAATGATCGGCACCGCTCTCAGGGACTACGAAGCGGTTTCAGGAGCGACGATTAACCAAGAAAAATCAATGGGTTTGCGACACGGCACCTGGAGAAGCAAGTCCATGCCGTCCAACTGTTGGGCGCTGGACGGATGGACCGGTTAAACTGCTCGGGCTCTGGTTCGGTTTGGACCTCCAGATGGACAAAAACTGGGACGAGGTAACAAGTAGGGTGACTAATCTCACCCAGAAATGGGCCGAGAGAAAGCTATCCCTGAAAGGTCGGGCAGATGTGGCTAACGCATATATCGCGTCTGTCATCTACTATCGCTTGACCGTCGTGCCTTGTCCTGGCCACCATCTGATTACGCTGGAGCGTATACTTTTCCGCTTCTTGTGGAAGGGACACATCTCGATAGTCAGGGGGTCTATCTGCTGTCAACACCCGCTGAGTAGTGGCCTGGACATGCCGTGGCTGGTGATGCGCAGACATGCGCTGATGTTACGATATCTCCAGTGCTTCCTTGACGGTGAACAGGTGTGGTCACCGTTCGCCAGACACATATTTCCGCAGCTAGTTTCTTTAACGGAGCTGCAGTCCTAGATAAAACAAAGACCGAGGGAGAGCATTTGGAAAGTGGAATGTCTACAACTGCTCACAGCCCTCGTCCACTCGAACAGTGCAATAGATGGAACGTCCACTTTAACTTTTTATAGAGGATTAGTGGAGGAAAAGTGCGACGAAGATCTTGGGGAGACCTTGGACGTCGAAGATCAGATAGCCGCTCTTTTCTGGAGAACATTCGGCCCAGGACTGATGGATAATTTCCAAAAATCTCTGGCCTGGCAGTGCTACCGAGAGCTTTGCTTATTCGAGATAAACTTTACAGGCACGGTAGTGCCGTCAGTCGAGCATGTCCGAGATACATGCAAGACAATGAGATGGTCATGTACGCACTCGTCCAAACCAGGATTAATAATCATAAACGAAGATTCTAGTAACACTGATGGAGCGTCTACCTGGTCTCTAGACCTGCCAGAAATATCAACTAAAAATCTCTCTCGAATTACACACTATTACCTCAAAGAAAAAGTAGGACGAGCCACTGGATAACGCAGCCCAAGGTGCATTATTCGTGAAAACATGACGAGGTAGGGTAATCAGGGGCTGAAATGCCTTCGATCATGGGTCTGCTCAATCAAGGTTAATCACCACCACCATCATCATCATCATCATCATCATCATCATCATCATCATCATCATCATCATCATCGTCATCATCATCCATCGTTGTCGTAGCGATCAGTGATTGTAAATAGGGCAGCGCTATAAACGATAGTAAGATTAGCTACGACTTTCAACCCTTGAACTGACAACAGCAGCTGTTGCTGTTGATGACGACGACGACGACGACGATGATGATGATGATAAGAAAAAGGAGGAAGAGACGAAGAGGACGAGAATGTTAGCACTGAGCAGACTTATGATCAAAAGCACCCCGTTCATGACCACCTCATGTCATTTCATATTCTATGTACCCAGGACATTTAACTAGAAAATAAGCAATGATAGAAGGAAAGTTGGTAGCGTTTTTTGACAAAAGATCAAGCAATCGACAAGTGGCTCCCTCATTGGTTTGTCATGATACAAATGGGCATATCATTGCCAAAATAGCAGACTTACAATACTAATTAGTTTTAGGATTTTGACATTGAGAAAATGAAAAGAATTTCCTGAAAGATATATGTTATGAGCTTGAACCCTTATTAGGGGTTGCTTTAGCCTTCGTTAATGAAATAAAATAAATCGCTCTAATACGTTAATGTACAGTTCTCATCAACAGAAGCAATTTCTCTTCGGGAATTGGTTTTCTATTCGTTTCTTTCAAGTAAGAGCAAAAATCATACTATATTATTTTAGAGAAAGTTATTACATACACACACGCAGACACGCACGCACACACACACACATACATACATACTTGCATACATACAACGTACGTACATACATACATACATGCACATTGCTTTCACATGAATAGCAACACAAGTCAAAGACGTTTCATCGAGCGAGAATGGATCACTCAGCAAAAGACGTTCGCTACTAGACGTTACTAATCACTAATCTGGCATACACTGATTTCTTTTGAGTAAACACAAAGCTCACATTTGTAAGGAAAAGGAACAGTAGATTGTCATTCATTACCTTATATTAAAAGGCAAAAATCAATCTTGATCAGATTTGAACACAGAAACTAGGAAATTGAAACTAAATATTCAAAGACGTTTATCTTAATCCAGTGCTGTAACATTTCTGACAACTAACTACTGTCAATATGAATAATTATATAAACCAGAGAACACTACCAGTCATTTAACCCGGCAGTTTAGTGTTTCAATCAATCATCTTTAAACGTACCAGTTAATGACGCTAAGCCCTTCATCAATAAGATTAGAGACTTGAAACATTTTCAACTTTGGAATGGAAACTGAATCACTGACTCGGCTCGGTGAGACCCTACTTCATATTCTGTTTTTGCTGACCATTACACTATTCTAGGTTGAGGAAAAGAAAAAAGAAAAAAAAAACGTCTCTCAAAATCATTTCTGAGAAAAGAATAAAACAATGCATAATTTGCAGAGAATCAAATTGTCTTCTTTTATAACGAAAGCGATTTGATTGAAGTAGTCTCTTTTGTTTTTATTTAACATGATTTTCAGTTAGTTGGTGCAGATTGTAATTATAGAAAAATCCTTGATGTTAGTATCACAATATATGCGGTTCCATAAAAATGTACAATTACAGTACAATCAAATTTTGCCATCCGTATAATAAACATGACTGCTAAATACGTCCATTAGCAGATAATTGCTTTCAATTAAATATAACTAGCACAAATAGAAGTTTCATGGTAAAATGAAACAATATTCCCGTTTGCTAACAACCAATAAAAGATTCCATCACAAATTTGTGGTATTCCTATTATTTTTCGATTCAATATTCGTTTAGCCAAGAATCCTTGAAATAAATTTTCATTTTATTCCTGTATTCATATCGAATTTACTGACACTTATGAAACTGATTGGCAGAGAGTGCAATACGAGTGCTTTTGTCATGGCCTAAGTTCATATCGAGTGCAGGGATGGCCAAGCAGTTAGGAAGCTTGATTCATAACTACGTGGATTCGGGCGCGATCCCGTTGCGCGGCATCTTAGACAAGAGTCTTTTATCATAGCCTCGATGGGATGAAAACTGCTTGTAAACACACCAAAGGAATCGTTCCTGTTCTTGGATGGTAAGCTTAATCTATCACTTGGCCTTTGGATGTCCTTAGCGTTCGAACAGATTTCCAGTCTGAGGATATCTTCTTCCTACCAGATTCCAGAGGCTCTGCAAATTCATAAGGTGCTCACCTTCTATTCTGATTAAATCTGTTTTGATTTTTTTTCAAGATATGACATAAGTACTTAAAGAAAGCATGTGACTTTGTAAGTACTTAGTTAACTTACGCCAAACGTGCTAAACAAGTCAGAACAGAGATGTAAGCTATGAACAGAAAGCAGTGCTGGTGAAGGAATACGAATACGAATCATTGATGACCACATGGAATGATTTAACGGGAGTGCTCTGATCAAAAGAAATATATTAACACGTAAATTTGTGTCACAAATGTTTGGTTTGGTACAATGGGCCTTGAGATAGCCTCTTGCATTGGTGTGTTGCATATACGTTTGCTGTCATGATCACACAGGTCATATTGAAGTGTTTTAACCAAGTAATTAGGTCATGAAACATGTGTTATCATCTGATACTACTTGGGTAGTAGAAAACTGCTGATTTGGATTAGTTTTCGATGAATTTATGTATAAGACCCAGTGTGATCTAGCACTTGAGTGATCCATCAACATCCAACAATTTCTATTATTTGTTTCTTACAATTGTTTTTTTATCTAAATCCAACGATTGTGAACCATCAATATGTAATCGATATGAATGTACTTGCTGAACCGATGAAAGAAAGTAGCACAATTCATGAGTAAAGATAACCAAATGGGTGCAGGCATGGCTGTGTGGTTAAGAAGCTCGCTTCGTTATTGCACGGCTCGGGTTCAATTTCACTACTAGGCAATTTGGGCAAATCGTACAATACTCATGGGGTGATCAAAGTCTTGTGAGCAAAGATTTCGTAAGCGGGAACTGTGGAAACTCGCCAGAGGATCTGTCTCCACTCATGGGTCTTAGGATTAACCCATAACCTAGTTTAAAATCTCTACTGGGTCCTTGTGTACACTTAATAGAGCCCACTCTGTGTTAAACTTTCAGTCTAAATCCCTGATCTAAAAGTAACTTCTTCCTTTCATTTCACCTCTAAGTCAAAGGCCCTTAGAGCTGACTTCGGCGCTTACTCCTCTGAATAAGTCATAAAAATGTGTGCGCGCAAGTATGTCTGTGTATGTATGAGTATATGTGTGTGTGTGAGAGCTTGGTGGTCCTTATCAACTGGTTGTATTGCTTAAGTTTCCTTCTTAACACCTCAGTTTACATAAACATGTTCAAGCTTGTTTCATGAAGTCAATTTATTGCGAGCATGCACCATTTGACATCATTGTTTCCTCACCTCATTTCCACCTGTGCTTGATGTTCACGTTTTATTCATGAATACAGAATTACACTCGTACTTCGTTAGACAGGCTGTCTCACACAGAGACACAGATACATACGTATTTCCCAAATTCATATAAACGCATCAAATCTAGCAATTTATTTATTTATTTATATAGTTATTTATTTATTTGTTTATCTTCACTTCAAACTTTTATCTGTATGTATCTTCCATATGTATTTCTTTAGCTTGACCTTGTAGACTAACAATATCTGCATCGATATTATTTATCGACATCTAAACAAACATACAGACACACGCACACATGCATGCATACAAATACGGATAGACTTATGTGTGTGTGTTTGTAAATACATACACACACATACATACATATACAAACGTACATACATATAAATACGCGCACACATTAAGACGAAGACATAAACCTATATTATGTAGCTATTCGATATATATATATATATATATATATATATATATATATATATATATATATATATATATATATATATATATATATATATATATGAATACAGACACACACATGTGTGTGTGAGAATAAGTTACAAATAATGGTCATTTCATATAATTCCCTTATTAGAGCAAATTTGGCTTACAGCTGATTCCGGTAGTCATTATAGGTACATTACTGATAGGTTTATTGACAGTTTATCTGTTGGTAAACCATAAAAATGGCGAAATATCAGTATGTATCCCTCTTGAATTCGATTCGATTCGTAATGAGGCGAATTGTCATGTCTGTCTATGATTTTGAGTTGTTTCAACATCCGGCGTTAACAGGAGTTGTTCCCAAGCGCCATATCGCAGCGAATCCGGCGAACAAACAAAACACATACATCGGGTATGTGCGATCGATAAGGTTTACACCACTAGTGCTGCTTTTACTTTGTTATTGACTATATATATATATAGGCGCAGGAGTGGCTGTGTGGTAAGTAGCTGAGTGGTAAGTAGCTTGCTTACCAACCACATGGTTCCGGGTTCAGTCTCACTGCGTGGCACCTTGGGCAAGTGTCATCTACTATAGTCTGGGGCCAACCAAAGCCATGTGAGTGGATTTGGTAGACGGAAACTGAAAGAAGCCCGTCGTATATATGTATATGTATATATAAATGTATGTGTGTGTTTG
>NC_068985.1:26871373-26872495 GCF_001194135.2 Octopus bimaculoides
GAAAAGACAGATAGAAATATAGATGTGAAAATTTGTGTGTATTCTGAAGTGAAGCCATTTCTTTAAGCAACTTTGGAGAAGAATAACAGAAGAAACTTTTCCTTTTTCGTTTGTTTCTTTCGTTTTTTTTCTCCCTTCATACTCCATCCAGTAATCCATCCGACCAGGTGACAAGTATAAACAAACAATATAGATCCTATGTAAATCCAGTTACAACGCTTACGTCATCACTCGGGTTGTTTACGTACAATATCTACTCATCATCATCATCATCATCATCATCAATCATCATTTAACGTCTGTTTTCCATGCTGGCATGCGTTGAACAGTTTGATAGTAGCTGACAAGCCGGAGGGCTGCGTCATGTTCCAGCCGTCAATTTTGGAAGGATTTCTACAGTTGGATAACCCTTCTTCATACCGTCAATCAGTTTGCAGATTGCACTGGGTGACTTTTATATGGAACCGACATGGGTGCTCTTTTTATGCTAGGACCTGCACGGGTGCTTTTGAACGTGACGCCAACACGTGTGCTTTATATCGGGCGTCGGCACGGATGCATCTTTTTCGTGACGCCGGCACGGGTGCTTTCTTACCTGGCTCCGGCACGGGTGCCTTTTAACGTGGTGCCGACACAGGTGTTTTCTTACGTGGCACCGGCACGGGTGCTCTTTGACGTAGAGCAGGCACATGTGCTTTGTTACGTTTGGCCGGCACAAATGGTTTCTTACGAGGCGTCGGCATGGGTGCTCTTTAAAGTGGAGCAAGCACGGGTGCTCTGTTACGTTTGGCCGGCACAAGTGCTTTCTTACGTGGAGCCAGCACGGGTGCTCACTTACGTGACACCTGCACGTGGGCTTTCATAGGTGACGCCGGCACGGATGCATCTTTTACGTGGTGCCGGCATGAGTGCTTTTTAACGTGACGCCGGCGCGGGCGCTTTTTTATGTGACGATGGCACGGGTTATTATTGTACGTGACGCCGGCACAAGTACTCTTTTACGTGACGCCGACACAGGCGCTTTTTCTACGCGGCACCGGCACGGGTTAATAATAACATACCTTGTAGTAATATACTTACGTTATGAGAAAGAAGACGGGTGCCGCAATGAAGACAATAATG
>NC_068985.1:26872974-26880828 GCF_001194135.2 Octopus bimaculoides
CACCACCACCACCACCACCACCTCCTCCTCGTCGTCGTCGTTCTAACGATGCTTGCATGAGTCGGACGGAGTTTATTGATGAAGATTTTCTAACGTCGGATTTTTTTTTATATATATATATAAGCACAAGCATGGCTGTGTAACAAGAAGCTTGCTTTCCAGCCACATGATTCCAGGATCAGATTTCTACTATAGCCTCAGACCGACCAAAGCCTTATGAGTGAATTTAGTAGACGGAAACGGAAAGAAGCCGGTTGTGTGCGTGTGTATATATATATATAGTAAAGTTTATTTGCCAACAGAATGTGGCAGTCCTATACAAGGACTATGTTACTGTTGTTTAGCCCCAGGAAAACATCTTTTCCTGCTGGCATTCGACACAGTTTGTGTCCGTATAGTTTGAGCAAGGGAGGTCATCGCTCCCATTTCTAGCCTTCAAGACAGAGGCTAGAAATGGGAGAGATGGGAGAAATGGGAGCCAGCTGGAAAGGATATTTTCCTGTGGCTAAACAACAGTAACATAGTCCTTGTAATAGGACTGCCACATTCTGTTGGCAAATAAACTTTACTATTCGGTACTGCATATCTCTCACTCGGAGATTTAAAACTATATATATGAGTGTGTGCGTGTGTGTGTGTGCGCGCGTGTGTGTGTGTGTGTGTGTGTGCGTGCGTGTGTGTGTGTGTATACATGTGTGTATATATAATATGCCTGCAATATGAATGACATAATGATAGAATATGTGGAAATATAAAGCAAATTTATGGACACTAACTTTTCACAGTTACGCTATGTGTGTGTTTGGCTGTGTGGCAGGAAGTTTGCCTCACAATCATATGGTTCCGTATTCAATCCCACTATGAGGCGCCTCTGGGCAAGTGTCTTTTCGCTTGTTTCTTTCATTTTTTTTTCTCTCTTCATACTCCATCCAGTCGTCCACCCGACCAGTTGATAAGTATAAACAAACAATATAGATCCTATGTAAATCCAATTACAACCTTTACGTCGTCACCCAGGTTGTTTACATACAATATCTACCCATCATCATCATAATTTAACGTCCGTTTTCCATGCTGCCATGCGTTGGACAGTTTGATAGTAGCAATCAATAATTAAATAAATTTGTCGGACAATTTGAAATTCGGTTGAACTATACAATCAATCAAATCAGCCGGTCAATCAATCGATTCAAAACAACAAGCAAGTGTGCTTGGGTAAGTGTACTATTGCCACTGTTCGACTAAAGCCTTGTGAGTGAATTTGGTAGACGGAAACTGGAAAGAAGCCCGTCGTGTAGTCTGTATATATATATACAGCGTAGTCTGTATACATATATATACAGCTTACGATAATATATATATATACTGGTTCATCCCATAAATAATGTAACTTTTTTTCAATTGCATGAATTAAAAGTTAGAAGAGGACGGGATGAACTACCTGCATCAACTTGCTGTAAGAGCAGGTAGTAATTTTACCTTGTACTTATTCTTAGTGCAAGTTTTGAAGAGTGCAGTTCGATCTTAACAGTCATTTTTTCAAAGCTATGATGGAAGTGACAAAGGAGCAAATTCAGCATATTTTGCTTTATGAGTCCAATAAAGGCAACAACACAATGTAAAGTGCAAGTAATGCAGTATACGGGGATCGTACAATAAGCGTAAGCCAGTGTCAATGGTGGTTCCAGAAATTTCGAGTCGGGCACTACAGCTCAGAAAACGAGCCTCGTCCTGGAAGATCTGTAGAACTCGATGAGGACGTCCTGCAAACCCCGATGGAACAAAATCCTATCGTAACTGTTGAGGAACTAGCAGAGAAGCTTGGATTTGGTCATTCAACCATTCATCGACACCTGCGCGCCATCGGAAAAGTGAGCAAATTGGGTTAATGGGTTCCTGATAAACTTACCGAGTCTAACGCGTGCAGAGAATGAATGTGTGCTCTTCTTTGTCCCGTCTCACGAATGAACCTTTTTTGGACTGAATAGTAACGAGAAATGGGTTCACTATAAAAATGTCAAGCACCGAAGTCAGTGTGTAGGAAAAGGAGAAACACCGGCACACCAGGCTAAGGAAGGTGTTCACCCATGTAAGGTATCGTTAACTGTTTGGTGGGACATGAAAGGTACAGTCCACTTTGAACTTTTAAACCCAAATCAAACGATAACAAAGAAGATCTACTGTGAGCTGCTTCAGCGGCTTACGTCAGCGCTAGAAGAGAAATGACCACCTTTGGTTTCAAGACAAAAGGTGCTCTTCCATCAGGATAATGCTCGACGACATACAGCGAGGATGATATTCCAAAGGCTGGAGCAGTTTGAATGGGAAACGATGCCCCGCCCACCGTATTTGCCGGACAGTGCCCCATACGATTATTATTTATCCTGAAGTCTTCAAAATCATCTGGACGGAAAAAATATTAATTCTGTAGATGAGATCAGAACAGTACTGGAGGAGTACTTTTCGTCACGGACAAGTGAATTTTGGAAGAGGGGCCTTGCAAATCTACCAGATAGATGGAAGAGCATTGTGAAAAATGAAGGGAGAGTGTACATTATTTATGTGATGACCCAGTATATATATAGATAGATATAGATATATATACATATATATATATATGTGTGTGTGTACATATATATATATATGCGTATATATATATGTGTGTGTGTGTGTACACCCACCTACACGCACATCTCAAAAGTAAATAGACACCATCATTTTTTAAAGATTCATTTCTTGAAACAAAATAATGACATTTGATGTATCATTTAAGCAAATCTATTATTTAGTAGATATGCCTTGTGCAGTTTTTAGTGGATTAGCCTGTTTAGACATCGTACTAATGAGTAATGTCCACACAGAGAAAACGGTCTTAAGGGAAGTGTCTGTCTCCTTACTTTTAAGATGCCTGTGTGTGTGTATATGAATGTGTATAAGTATGTATGTATGTATGTATATTTTTTCATTGAAAATTGTCTTTATGGTTTAAAACTTGAAATATGATGTCTGTGGCAATAGGAGGTCTGTTCTCTCATCAACATTTAATTGTTATTTCTTTCCTTGATTATCAATTTGATTTACAATATTCTCGTCTGTTCCTGTATCGGTAATTGAATTTTTGAGATTTGTCGTTGATGGCCGTTATGATCAATTTTTTTTTTTTTGTCTAATTAGATGAAAATATTGTTTAATTTTTCTGTTCCTCGTAGCTTGCTATTCAGTTTCTTTTCAAAGTAGCCACTAATTTTTTGGTATTTTATATTTTTAATCAATAGACATAAATCTTTCTCAATGGTTGTAATAATATGTTGGTAGGCGAACATTTATAAGATTTAAATTCGAAGTTAATGTCATTCGTTTTGTTATCCTGTTTATCAACAAGTTGCAGTAGTTCGGTGTCGGTATTTTTGAGGGTGTTGTCACTGAGTCATTCGGTTGCTTTAATAATTTTTGTTGCAATGGTTTAAGGCATTCAACAAGAGGAGCGTAATGCGGTTTTATGTTAATATATATTCAAAGATCAAAGCGGACAACAAACCATGAAAATGAGTCAATGCAGGGTGCGGAATGAATTAAATGTTATAGTTAAAAGATTAGATGCGATATATTGTACTTGACATGCGCGTAAGAAAAGAGAGCCTCCTTGAATGTATCTGAATGTGTGAGATATTAGCAGAAGGTTGTGGAAAAATAAGTCACTGTATGAATGTGATCAGAGGAAAGTGTTGGGGAAAGATAACATGTACTAACTTTCATAGTATTCCGTTATATTTTTATATTTTATATAGTTCTAAATCTATTTTCATATTGGCTTTAGTTATATTTGTTTGTTCCTTCATAAATATTCTTTATTTCATTTAAGTTACTTTTATATCATTTTTAATATAATTTTTAATCTTTTAAAGTCATATAATGTAATTCATCATATTGGTAGAAATTTTGATGTTTAATCAATAGGAATAAAGGCAAAAGTTTATGAGTGATGCAACTACAGGATATCCAACACACTAATTGCTAAGATTTAATGTATCAAACTTTTCTGTCCTGTGTTTTCTGTTTTCTTTCCTGCTCTTATTATTTTTTTCTGTTTTCTTTCCTGCTCTTATTATTTTTTTAAATACATATATAATACCTTGCAACTTTTTTCTTGACAAGTATTTCTCTCACTTTTATAAACTCTCAACTTCCACAATCTGAACTGCTGTTTCTTTGTTAAAATCAACGAACGCGCGCGTGCAATTGCGATGCTACGTAATACGCATGTGATATGATATATAATATATGATATAATGTGATATGATATATGCGCACGCAAAAATACACCTACACACACGATATGCGGGGTATATTAATTTCATTAGAATAATTACAAGTTTTTGTGGGGTTTATTATTATCATTTCTTGCAGATCCCTCATGACAGATAAAGATGCTAACGCAAGAAATGAAAAGACATGCAGGTGTAGGAGTGGACCTTCAAAAACGTGTTGCTTGAGGGCATTCGATAAAAATCATGTGTTCTGAAAAAAGGCCAATACATGACTACAATGACGCAGGAAATATATTATTATTATTATTATGATTGTTGTTGTTGTTGTTGCTGTTGTTGTTGTTGTTGTTGTTGTTATTTCTTGCATGTCCTTCATGACAGATAAGATGCTAACGCAAAAAATGAAAAGACATGCAGGTGAAGGAGTGGACCTTCAGAAACGTGTTGCTTGAGGACATTCGATAAAAATCATGTGTTATGAAGACTACAATGACGCAGGAGAACTGTTTGATCCGTGCTAAGCGGTTACTTAACAAGGTTTAAAACCGCCATTTACATGGCATGCATTGGTTCTTCTCTAAGAAAAACCGTCACACATATGGCATATTTTGGTTCTTCTCTGATAAGAAAAACCGTCACGAAGACATGTTTTGGTTCTTCTCTGATAAGAAAAACTTCGACCAAGACTAAAAGCCTCTCAAAAGAAATGATAGATGGCTATGTGCAGATACTTCACCAGAATGATGCATAGTAAGTTTCCAGCAACTGTGATGGTTTTAGGATTGATGAGTAATGAAAGCCATCTCATACCATCTCACATCTTACCACAGAATTGTAAAGCTCTGGATGGATGAAGTATGCAGTGCAAGTCCATACGAGTTTCAACAAGACTTAGCACCTTTTCACAAGTTTCACGTAACCTAATAATGGATGTCAAACAACATTTACGACCATGTAAGATCAAAGTTGTAGGCCTCCAAACTTGCTAGATTAAAACCCCATGAGCTTCTCTGTTTGGATCGTTGTTGAAAGGCAAATTAATCGACATCATCAAAATACCATAGCTTCAGTGAAGGCCGCCATTGTCCAGGTGATCCAAAGTGAATTAAGATCATTTAGTGCAGGCATGCCAATGATTCCCGCCCTGCACTGAAGCAGTCATCGAAGCTGATGACGAATTCATCGAATACTCTTATAAGAAACTTATCGAGAACGTGTCACAAATTTTTATTCTGTGCAAGAGGTATTTCAACAGCAACTGTGAATTTCAGTCAGATGTACGAAGTTTCAATAGTAGTGGTTCACTTCAAGTTTAGATGAGATATTCATTCACAACATCACGATTTTCTTCAGACAATATCGGAATTCATTTTGTGAATAGTCAGTACAGTATTCAAGAAAACCTAAGATTATTCAAACAAAAATTGAAGCAAAAACAAGAAACAAAGAAAAATCACTGAGATCTCACAGATCTTTGTCTATTGACAGAAGAAAGATTTGTAAGACAATTCAAAAGATTTCTTAAAAAAAAGAACCATTATTGAAAGAATTACGAAAAATAACAAAACAACGAAGTACGATATTTTTGCATTAAAATTCAGTGACGTTACTGACCTATAACCCTAAAAAATTTACACTCCGTATGTATATATGCATTTCAAATATGAATACTTGGTCAAGTTTAGAAGTACTTTCTTCCTTTGTTCAGATTCTTGCTTTTTAAGTTTAGCAAAGAAATCACTGAAAACGTTCAGAAAATTTCATACACAACACATATATACACACTTAGCAAATTCACAGTTACTTACGTGCCGACATATAGATATTCCCATGAGACATGTTGTTACCACCGTCTAAACATAAGTATTGTACATTTAAGGGGTAATGTATAAAGAAAGAAAAGAGTTGAAACTATAAGGTCATAAACTAGACGTACTATAAAGCAAACTAATGTTTAGCTGTGTGCTTACACCACAAATACACTGACACGCACATATGCGAATGCATGCGTGTATATTTGTGTGTGTGTGTGTGTGTATGTGTGTGTGTGTGTGTGTGTGTGTGAGCGTGTGCTTGTGTGTCTGTGTGTTTATACATATATGTGTGTATATAAATACAAGGCCTCCCCTTTTTTGTCTTTTTTCTTTCCCTTTCTCTATCTCTCTCTATATATATATTTATATACAGACATGTATATACATATATATATTCATATATATATATACACATGTATATATATATATACATATATACGTATATATATATACATACATGTATATATATATATATATATATATATATATATATATATATATATATATATATATACATACATATATACACATGTATATATATATACATATATGCATATATATATACATACATGTATATACATATAAATATATACACATACATAAATATATAATATATATATATATACATACCTATTTGTATATATATATATATACATGTATATATATACATATATACATATATATATATGTATACATACATGTATATATATACATACATAAATATAATACACACACACACACATATATATATATATAGACAGACAGGCAGACAGACAGACAGACAGATAGATAGATAGATAGATAGATAGATAGATAGATAGATAGATAGATAGATAAACTTACTTGGAAAATGGATGAGTGGAGTTCAATCATATAATAATATAAATAATATATATATACACATATACATACATATATATGCATATATACATACATATATGCACATACATATATATATATATGTATATACATATGCATATATGGGTACAGGACGTCATAAAACGTAAACATGAAATACGAAATACGAACTTTTTTGCGAACAACGAAAGAAACAAATGGAAAACAAGACAGGTAACATAAAGACCCTTCATCAGTTGCCGGCTGTTTATCTGCTCCACATTTCGAGCAATTACAACAAGACGTGTCTTCGAGAAAACAGTTGTTCCCGCACAGCAAAATTAAATTTGGGAATTGCGAAGGGTCAAAGTTGGTAACAAAAACAGGACAGTGAAAACAAACAGTAAGGGTTGCTAAGCCATAACGAGGTGAGGTGGCGAACGCTGGACGAACAAGATTTGACAGGAGAAAAGATAGGATAGGAGACAGACAAGAATGCTTGTGATCTGTGTGTATATATATACTGCATCTCCGGCTCTCTCTGCCCTTCTCTATACATCGGGCAAACGGGACGCCGCTTGACTGACCGGTTCGCGGAACACCTCCGAGACATCCGACTCGGCAATGACACCCTGGCCTCACGCCATTTCCGCTCTACTGGTCACTCTTCGCAACACCTGTCTGTGTTCGTCTTGTCCTTGCACGGGGGCCATCTGTTTGCGCCGTGAACAGGGGTTAATCTTCTCTCTTCGCTCCTTTGCGCCACATGGGCTCAACTCTCCTCCATTCTTCATCCAATCTCTTCTCCTTGCCTCTCCCTCCCCTCACACCTACTTCCTCCCACCCACCTCTCCTCTCTTGCTCCGACGCCTACTTCTCCTAATTCCTACTCTCCTTCTCTCTTCTCTTCACTCCTACCCACCTTCTCCTTCCCC
>NC_068985.1:26881379-26884220 GCF_001194135.2 Octopus bimaculoides
TTTGGGATCACCACAACTTTATTATCTCCCCTTCTTCCTAGCTCTACTGTGTGACCCTTCTGTCCGGCATTCACCATAATAGATCGCTAGCCACTACACATTCTTTATTTTCTCTTCTTGTTTCTTTCTGTGTCCCTTTCTGTGGAAGAGCGTAGGCTCGAAACGTTAAAGACTTTTTTACTTCCCGAGCGTTAAATTAATACTTCTGTTTGTTGTCTACACCATCTGTCTTCGTCTTTTTGTTTTTTGTGAATTCTCCCTCCCCCTCTCTCTCTCTCTCTCTTTCTCTTTAGTCCAAAATCAACGAGCAAGTAGCTGTGGAATAAGCTATGAAAGCAACAAGTAATTAAAAGTTAATTTTAAATTCAGTGAAGATAATTTTATAAGCTGCTATATTACTTTCATCATCGTTTGCTGCCGGCTACAAAAGTCCGGCAATAAGACGCTAATATTATCACTTCACTCTGAAATGGAGTTAAGAACGTTATTTTCTTAAAATAAATATAAAAGAAAATGAAAAATCGTTAATATACACAATCTGATTCAAACCTATTCTTGTCTCCAATATAACATTCTATAAGAGCTGTTATATATGTATGTAAGTATGTATGTATGTATGTATGTATGTATTACCCGTTTCTTTCGAATCGTTTAAATTCTCCGTTAAACGAAGATGCCTCTGCGAACATGGTAGGTAACATTTTTACCCTTCGTTAGACGCCATTTCTCAAGCTCTCGAAAAACCACAAATTTTTTTAACATGTACAGTGTAAAAGTTAGTTATTCCTGTCTAGATTACACCGCTTTCAGTATTACATAATACAACAGAAAAGAACCATGCACCTATACAGCCCAGTCGATATGAAGCCCCTAATCAACTGGGAAAAATTCTGCTTTTCTGTGGCTATGGTTTGAGATGACTCTCACTCCACATGACTAACCTTGGAAATTCCGCTCGAGGGTCAAATGAAACATCTTCGAAGCGTTGAATGCTCTCGACCTTAAACTACAAGGGGAAAATATCAACACTCTCACACATCACGACCCCATTCGAACCTTCATGGCCAAACTCGACCTTTGGAAATGTCGAATTCAGTAGGGAAATACAGCCAGTTTTAGTTACTTGGATTCTGCTCTCATTCACGGTAACCTTGATTCTGAGTTAAAGAAACAAATAATCACTTATTTAACTGACTTGAAAACAGAATTCATCAGATATTTCCCAAATGTAGATGAAAAGCGTGCAGCTTGGAAATTCATCAGGAACACATTTCAGTGTGAAGTGACTGATGTTTTGGATGAAGTGCAAGAGGATATCGCTTCTATATATTTTATGCGTATGAGATACTGCAGACACGTAAATGTCATGTACTTCCAGATGTGAATAGGTGAATTATATCATATGTACTGTTTCTGACGTTAAAATAGAAGAATGCATGGCGTATTCTGTGACCTTTATCGACAACCAATACTGCTTTGATGTGTAATTCGATGAATTTGCGAATATTTATGCTTTTATAATATCACACAGCTTCCCTTCTTCAATCGTTCGTGTAATCGGCGCCGTGAAGCTCAGAATAACGTTTCCAGAAATTTCAACTTTAACTTCTTATAATATGTACAAACATACGCGCGCACACACACACACACACACACACACACACACACAACTCAAATATAGCTACTTGTTTCTTTGTAGAAGTATAAATATTTCGAGTAATATACGCACGCGTACGAACTTTTTTATTCTCATCATCTTCATCCCTGCAGATAAACTTTGCAGGAAAGACTCTTTATTTTATACACACCCAAACATACACACACACGTACATGTACGTACATGCATGTATATAAACATATGTATGCGTGCGTGTTTCTTAATATGTGTATATATGTATGTATGTGTTTACTGTAAGTAAGCATTTATGTATGTATGTATGACACAAATATAAGTTTTCTTTCAGCGAGTGTCCCCATTATTGCCTTGAAACGTCAGGCATTATCATTAAATCTGTAAATAAGTATATAATAAGCATGTACCTTCGCACGCACACGCACACACACGCACACACACATACACATGCATATGAGTGTGTCTGTTGTATTTTAAATATGTGCGTACTCGTGTTGTGTGTGTGCGCTCGCTCGCTCAGGCAGCCATTTCTTTCTGCGTATCATACGATACGTTTGATTCACGATGTCGGGCTGTGAATTGTTCTTGAAAGTATACACAGTATTTTGAGTTTCGTGTTGTGGGACCTTATTTCACGAATCTTATCTAAGAAAACACAAAACTCTTAAATAATCCTCTCTACTCACTAAGCCCCCGACCGCATTATGAAAAGAAATTCTCCGCACCTTTCTCCTCCTTTTACAATCATCTGGTTTCAACAAGCGAAAACTTTATCTACATCTGCTTATGATCAGCTATCTATCTATCTATCTATCTATCTATCTATCTATCTATCTATTTATCTATCTATCTATCTATCTATCTATCTATCTTTTTATCAATCTATCTCTCCCTTTCTATATATATATATGTGTGTATGTGTGTGTGTATACATATACAGATACAAAATATACAGTTATACATACATAAGTATAAACATCTACATATACTCACATACACACACATTTGTAAAGCAAGATTTTGTTCCAGTTGGTAGTTGTACATAGATTGAAGCTGACGCTCACTATATGATCTTTTAAAATCATAAATTTCATACTACTTGACCAAGCTTTTATGTGTAGTTATGAAATTCCCATCAAACACACACACACACACACACACACACACACACACACACACACACACACACACACACACACACACACACA
>NC_068985.1:26884419-26886229 GCF_001194135.2 Octopus bimaculoides
TGTGTGTGTGTGTGTGTGTGTGTGTGTGTGTGTGTGTGTGTGTGTGTGTGTGTGTCCATGATAGTTTGAAAAAGTAGCTTAATTGGTGTTGTCATTGCTGTCTAATTAAGAAGTGCCTTTAACAATTAAATGTTCATTTCGGATTCAGTCGCAATGTGAGATACGTTAAATAAGTGCCGTGAACTATAACCTTGGGTTGACTAAAGCCTTGTGAAAAGCACTTAGGAGACGGAAAATGTGAGAAAGCCCGTCGAATGCAATGTTCCTCTTCTGGGAAGTAGACTTAACCCGTCGCTTAGTTTAACATCCCCACATAGGTGCTGTTAGAAGAGTATTAAGAATTTTGTTGTAAACATTAGGGTTGGATCCTCGGTCTGAAAGTAACTTTGCCCCTTCTCCCTTCAGTGGGGAAGACCCTGAAAAATGTCATGGAAGCTGCCCACTCCCACATAATTAAGAAGCATCTGAGTTTTATCAACTTGTAATTTCAAAATTTTTTTTTTCGCTTGCAATTTTCAATTCCATATAATTGAGATGCCATCACAAATTGAAATTTAAAATAATTTTTCTGTTTTTTTTTTTAAAGAAAAGGAAAACTTTTACATTGAAATTGAAAGTCGAACTTGAGTAGGTATATAGATTAATTAAATATTTCATTAGATATTAATTCTCAATTGAAATTCAATTTGAAACTTATCTTACACCCAACTCTCTGATTTTCGTTTGAGTGTACTTCAGTTTTATGGATTTCAAATTAAAAATAAATTTGATAAGTAATAAGTGAAACGACATCAATCGAATTATTGTCCAAAATTCTGGGTAACTCATTCTAACGATTCACCCAAACAGCTGCTGATTTCCGTTTCTCTTTCATCTGCTTCTGTTGAAGTACATCTCTGCAGAACAAATTTACGAAACTCGACCGGTAAAACTGATGTTTTATCAACTCCTTTCTTGTGACACCGCCAAATATAAACGCTAACTAATTAGTATTTTAATTGCCAAACCACTCAACCACACTAATATAGTTTCGTTCCTAAAACCAAAGTAGCTTCAACTCGATTGCATCCCGCAGGGCACGTCCAGATTGTCTTTTAGCCTTTCCAACCATAACATTTAATGCAATTATTCGCTGTAGGCCTTTGCTTTGATCTTTAAAGCTACTAACACATGTTCTCTTTCATAGCAAGCATTTATTTAAACGATTCAAAACAACTTCCTATTATGTGGAGTAACGTTTTTATTGTCCTTTGTCTACCAAGCTCATTACTGTCAATTATTTAGGCATATTTGTTACTCTCCTGTTTTGATACAGTAGCTGATATCGTTGAAGATTTTAGTAGTAGAAAAGCGTATTAACACAGCTGAAATGATAGTAAACTAAAGAATGGGTTTAAGTCCAAGGTTATCACAAATAGAAAACTAGAAACGCTTGTACTTTAAAAACCATTAAAACGCAATTAATTATTCGTGTCGTCAAAACTGAATTTCATATCTTTGAATAAAATAAGAAATGATTAGCCATTCAAATTCTCAGTAGACTATGAAAACTTACTTATAAGCTCAAAGTTAACTTTTTCTTCTCAGTTAGTTCTTTATATATGTAGTTTTATTAACTACTCACCTCACGGAGATCCCTTTTTTTTATAATCATTGGTTAACAATGACGCTATATAATCTGCTACTGTTCATCCAAAGCAACTTTGGATAAATAGTTTCTGTCTCTCTGAACTTACTGATCATATACCATCACTATCATCACCACCACCACCACCACCACCACTACCACTACTACCACCACCACCACCAC
>NC_068985.1:26886628-26887461 GCF_001194135.2 Octopus bimaculoides
CTCTCTCTCTCTCTCTCTCTCTCTCTCTCTCTCTCTCTCTCTCTCTCTCTCCCTCGTTCTTTCTTTTTTTCTCTCTCTGTACATTTTTCATTTATTCATCAATTTAGCAATAGACTTGAAGAAAATAAAAAAGGTAATTAATATTCTCAGCCATAATAATGGGAAAAGAGTAGTTTATTTGAATTTAACTGACCGAGCGAGTGTACTCATAACTATTGGTTGAACAATAAGTAATACTCGATCGGCTAGAAATAGTTTACAAACAGCCCTCAAATCAAATCCTAACTGTCTTTAAAAATAGGGGAACACACAGAATAATATATTTGTAGATGCAGCATGTCTGAAAAGGTAGAATAGTCACAGGTGGGCCACACTTAATCATAAATCTGACTGAGCCGGTCTAAGCTCGATTTAAGCACTAAGAACAACCATTGCTAGGTTACAAGATTATTTGTTAAAATCAACAAAAATAGGTCACTGTTGTAGCTCAACCTACGATGTACAGAACCCGTCCATAATGGCGCTTCAGCTGAAGATTCAACATGAAAGAAGTATTTTCACTTCGAAAAGTCGCCTGTTTATTTTACTATCTATTCCCACCTGCAGAATGAACCGAGTCCAATGTCACAAGTACATGGATTTCCCATAAGTTACTTAAACAGCTTTATTCATCAGAGTAGTTCCACACTTCAGTCTAAAAATATTATATCCATCAATAATTTTTTCTAAAATTCAGTGGGGTTTTTTTTCTTTCTATTGTCGAGGGTTGTAATTTTGAGGGATTAATTTATCTGCTTGTGTGTGTGTGTGTGTGTGTGTGTGTGTGTGTGTGT
>NC_068985.1:26887705-26892798 GCF_001194135.2 Octopus bimaculoides
ATATATATATATATATATATAAAACAAATTAAAAAGGGTGGCTTATTAGCAATTAGAACCTAAAGGCAAAATTATTAGGTCACAAAAGTGATAGAGGGTACTGACTAACACCGCTTTTGCTAAAGATAAGAGTTAAACTAACTCAAAGCCACAAACGCATCTTAAGGGACTGATAAAGAGTGGCAAGTCCCCAGCGTACATAGCCGGATCGCGATTTCCGATTTTGATGTAGACCATCTTAATCCTCATCAGCGGCTCTTAATGCCTAGGGTTAAACTCAACTACCTCTCTCAGTCTTATAAGTGCTTGTCAGTACTCTCTGTCAATTCTGTGACCTCAATTAATTTTTTACCTTTGTTCTAATTGCTAATAAGCTATCATTTTTAATTTGTTGTTTACCCCTTTACCGTTTTGGAAATTAGCATACGTTTATATGAATGTGAGAGATAGTTGAGTTTAACCCTTGGCGTTAAGAGCCGTTGATGAGAAGTAAGATGGTCTACGTCAAAATCCGAAATCGCAATCCGGCTATGTACGCTGGGGACTTATCTCCCTTTGTCGGTCACTTAAAACAGTGTGTATGTGGCTTTGAGCTCGTTTAATTTAACTTTTATTTTTAGCAAAAGCGGTGCTAGTCAGTACCCTCTATCACTTTTGTGACCTCTCTCTCTCTCTCTCCCTATATATATATATATATATATATATATATATATATGGGGAGACAGATAGAGAGATAGAGAGAAAGATAATGATGCAAATAAAGAAAACTGCTTGGGTTAGATATACAAAACACACACACACACACACACACATACATATGTGTAAATAGAGAGAAAGCGAAGACTGAAAATTTTCACACGATGAATATTCAAGTATAAATACATAAATATACACTTGTGGCCAAAATTAAAGAACAAAAATAGAAATTATAGATATTTACATTTCTACTTCATTTTACCGAATGGAATTTTTATTGTATATACTTTAAAGTGTGTTCATTATTTACGATAAATTTTGTAGGAAGTGATTGATAATTAAATGATTTATAATAGAGAAAATGTTTTTTTGAAAACTACAAGGTGGACAAAATTAAAGAATGTATAGTATAAAATTCAATAAGTAAAAGCTGGTAACCCTCCGACCGATGTTAACTAAGTTGACCTAACAGTGTGAATATCTATATTGAACATGGAAGTACCTGGGATGGTGTCTAGGCGCGCGGTTTGCCCATTGGGAGCGAGCGGTCACATTAAAAAAAGAAGGAATGACAATTTATGCTGTCGCCAGATCAAAGAGTGTTGTTTCAAGAATACTCAAGCTTTATGGAGAAACAAGCTTGTTTGTGTCATTAGAAAAACGAGGGAGACTACGAAAAACAAGTGTTTGGCAAGACCGTGTGATTCAGGGGCTGTCGTTAAGAGATCATTTCAGTGCTGCTGTAGGAATTTCTCACCAAGTAAATAGTGATTATGAAATGAATGTGTCTCGGAAGACTGTGGCTTGTCGCTTGAAGGAAGTTGGACTTCATGCCTATTCCCCTCCATTAAACCTCTCATCAGTATGAAGAATCGAAAAATGAGGTTAGTCATTGCCGATGAGCAGGCACTTTGAACAGACGACAGCTGGTCGCATGTGTTCTTCAGTGACGAAAGCAAGTTCAATTTGGTTGGCTCCGATGCTAGACAATACGTGAGATGCCATAAAAGTGAAAGATTGCTCGCTAAATGCTTGAAGAAATCAGTGAAATTTGGTGGTGGATGTTTAACGGTGTGGGAAATGATTTCTGCAACAGGTTTTGGGCCTTTGATCCGCATCCATGGTAGTGTCAATGAAGTCATATACACAAGCATCGTTCTGCAGCATGTGCTAGTTATGAGGTCATCTCCAACTCGTCAGCCAATCTTTACGCAAGATAATGCGTCATGTCACAGTGCTAAAATAGTTGAGGAGTTTGAAGCTGAAAACATTACTGCGATGCGTTGGCCAGCTCAGAGCTCTGACCTTAATTCCCTTGAAGACTTATGACAGATACTTGGTGATAAGATCGGAGATCACTGACCTGCGAATGTTACGATTTTGTGAGAAAAACTTCAGGAAGAATGGAATAAAATTACGTCAGAACAATGTGAGAAATTGGTCAAATCCTGTGGACGGAGATGTGCTGAAATCATTAAAAACAAGAACACTCAGAGAGCACAAACCTCCGCCAAGGCAACACCAACGTTCTCTCAACGATTAGCCATGATTTTTAAAATGAGAATATCTGACATAAACTTGACTACTCTCACAAACGAGAATACTAAAATGAACCCGACCACTCTCAAAAACTAAATAAAAAACAGAAAAAAAAAAATCCAAAATCCTTGTCCGATACCGGATCGATCCCAAAATCTAATCAGTTCATGCCAGTCACGAGGCCAAACATCCCTGAAAGTTTCATCTGAATCCATCCAGCGGTTCTTGAGATATCTTGTCCACAGACAAACAAGCAAACAAACACGACTGAAAACAATTATCTCTGCTTTCGCTAAGGTGGAGGTAATAAAGGAATGACTGTAAAAATTTCAGGCAAAATTTTGATTTCTTGAATTCATACATTCTTTAACTTTGTCCATCTTATATTTTTCAAATAAACGTCTTTTTCTATTATAAATTATTTAGTTAATCACTTCCTACAAAATTTATTGTAAAGAATGAACATGTTTTAAAATATATACAGTAAAAATTCTATTCGGGAAAATGAAGTAGAAATGTAAATATCTTTAAATTTTATTTCCTTTCTCTAATTTTGGCCACTACTGTATATCTTTACGCCGCGGACTTAGTCCTTGGTAAAGTGTTTTCTATATTGAGCATCTCAGGATCTCATTTGTTGACTCTGTGTGTGTGTGTGTGTGTGTGTGTGTGTGTGTGTGTGTGTTAACTATAACAGGGGTGACAGTAACTTTGAAGTTTGAGCTTGCTAGAGCACAAATATGTACTCTACTAAAACGATTAACGCTAAATTGTTTCTACATATAACATGACGTAAAAACAAAGACTTGATATGTGTGTGTGTATGTGTGTGAAACAAAAGAGAAAACAAAAGCAAGAGAAAATACTCAATTCGTATAGTAGATCTAATTCTTTCGAAGCTAATGATTGACTGCATTACAACTCAGGGTCTTTCAGCCCACACAGGCGAAAGTATGAGGCGAGAAACCATGAAGAGCATTGGTAGAGTATGTCATATCAGGTTCTAATACTAAACTATATTTACATACTTATTTCTTTCACTTCTGACATGATTCGTGAAGTATAAGGAGCAGCCAAAAAAAAAAAAGAAAAGAAAAAACGTTTCATATCTAAAGTGTGGTAGGTGATACGAGACCCGTTAAAATTATCGACTTCATTAAATATCACGCATCGGATAGCCACCTTATTCGAGAATCTCTGATAGGATATTGGATCCGAGTTTAGCAAAATTTATTTTTCCCTCATATAAAAAGCGAGGGAAAAAAAAAAAAGAAACTAATAAGGCCTAGGAAAAAAGAAAAACTAAATAAGGCCTAAAAATACAAGGGAAAAAAATACGTGATTTTGTGTTTTTCAGACTAAAGACTAAAATTTCAAGAATTCTTTCGTAATGAAAATTGGGCTTTTATAATTATACTATTTAGGGTATATAACTGAGAAGTTCAGTTAACTTAATAGCTCTTTACGAGAAGAGAACACCAAAATTATCATTTTGAAAGGTAAATTTAAAGTGTTCGTATAAATAGGCAAGAAATATTTCCTTAGATTTATGGTTTTGTCCGTAAGACTAATTTGTCTCTTAAATCTATGAAGCTTTCAGTGTGGATGGGAAAACAATTTCGCAGATATTTTTGACCCGACATAGACAATGCTAAATTAGACTGGGTTCAAAGCTTGTTTATTATAACAATGAAACTGATCAAACATCTTTCTTTGAAGGCTCAAGTAAGGTTTGCAGAACTGTCATACGATTCAAACTGAAATTTTTGGAAGAAATGAATAAATAAATATATAAATTCAATACCATCTGAATTAGTAATGGTAGCTTTTCAACAATTGTTTTAACACTTATTTCAGTGAATTTTTAAACGGCGATGGTGATATACTACTGTTCAGCTATTAAGAACATAGGATTTTTCCTTAAGAACACCACTGACAAAGCTACAGCTGAATGTGATGCGCTTCAGCACAGCAGACGTCCCACTGGAGACAGTCATATAAGATACTTTTTGTTACTGTCAATGAAATAGGTACCAATTGAGCACTGGAGTCGATGTAATCGAGTTATCCCTTCCCACAAAATTTCAGGCTTTGTACCTATAGTGGAAAGGCTAATAATAAAATTTTGTATGATCTTGTATGTATATCGTTAAAAATATTCTAAGTTTTGAATTATTATTGGCAATAATTTTTTCGTTTGTTTAAAATAATCAATCACGTTTTATACTATTTTATTATCTATTGAACTTAATTACACTGAAAGAGGTTCTTGAGAATATTCGTTTGTTAAAAAGGAATCTTGAGAGAAGAACGTTTCTAGAAACACTAGTAAAAGGCGAAAGATTTATCCGCTCGGGGTGAGGAGAAACCAGTCTATAATGAATTAGGTCGTTTTTCATGACCTGTACTCTCTCAAATTTATTCCAGATATTTACTTCAAAATAAATCCAAGGAATTATTCCTAGATGTTTATAAAACCTCTTAATATGAATAGAACATGGAGAAAGATTCCTTGTATATATTTATAACTAGCAGAGGCACCCGGCGTTGCTCGGGAATGAAATTGTTGCTTATATACTGGATGAAAAAAAGCAAAATATGATGTATAGAAATTTGAGGACATTCTGTAGATGGACTCTCAGATGAATGATGGCTGGGCGCCTCTCATGAATGGAAAAATTGAAGATGCGCCAAAAAGCCTCATTGGTACTTGGAAACTTTTACGAAAATTAAAATGGGGATTAAATGAAAAAAAAGGGCGGAGACGGACTATATGTAATCTGAACCTTTCCCCCCTTATTTTTTAGGCTATGGAGATTCCGATTCTGAAAAAATTTTCAAAATTCTCAAATTCAAAA
>NC_068985.1:26892808-26898755 GCF_001194135.2 Octopus bimaculoides
CATAGCCTAAAAAATAAGGGGGGAAAGGTTCAGATTACATATAGTCCATCTGGACCCAAAAAAGATTTACGTGAATATCCTCACAACAGTAATTGAAATAAATGGCGATTGTGGAACCCCCCCACGCACGCACGCACGCACACAGTATCACACATCAGATGAAATTGACGTGTGTGTGTGTGTGTGACAGAGAGAGAGAGAGTGAGAGAGAGAGGTCATGGTCATGTACACGTACATGCATAAATATGCATAAATCTTTGTGTGTGAGTGTGTGTGTGTGCGTGTGTATGAAAGAGAGAGAGAGAGAGTAAATACTACATGCACGCTACGTCAATACCGGAAGTTGACATTGAGGAACCTTTTTAAAGAAGTGAATCATAAATATAAAGCAATATTATTTATTTTTAATAGAAAAAATCAAATGAAGAGCCTAACATTTATCCGAGGTAAAATTATTCATGCATCACAAGTATGGAAGAAATGGTGAAGCCGTTTTCACGTGATAAGCGATTACACACACATCTCTGTTTTATATATAGTATAGATATCTATACATAATGGCCAAAATATCAAATAGAAATTGCGGCTGATGCTGTTGTTGTTGTTTTAGTTCTGATCATGCAGACCTACGATCAAACGCACCAGGCACAATGCACAACACACTAAGATTATATTATCCAATGAGTCCCTCTTTCTTAAGATGTCAGGATGGGATTGAAGGAATATTTAGCTGCTATATCCAGCATATCCACAAACCATGTTGAGACTCCCGCGTTGATACCAGCAGAAATAGTGGAATAGTATATCAGTAACCCATCCCGATTTTAAGCCTATTTTGCAAATTTCATAATAGAATTCGCAGCAAACCAGTTATAATGTTTCTGCCTGAAGTAAATGAAATATAATTTTGATGTCTATGTAAGAGCAGGGTGGGGAATCATTTTTTATACGCTTAAATGAAATTTAAAGTAGCGAAACATTGCCGGAAACCACGTTAAAAGAAGAAGCAGTTTTTCATTACTTCCGCCATCTTAAAGGATATATTGCTAATCTTTTAGACACACAAACATACAGAAATGCATACACGCGCACACACAAGCACTCACGCGCACACGTATTCCCTCCTCCCTCCACATCTCAGCACATTGCTGCATTCCTGGCAATATTTGTAATTCCTATATATGTACCTATACAAATCCCTAAACCGTTACGCAAATAGCAAACATACTCATTCTCGCACACAGAGCCCGCATACATACATATACATATACACATACCTATAATATACATACACACACACATATACATACATATATGTACATGTATATATAAATATACATATGTAAGAATATATGTGATATATACATTATGAGTGTACGCACGCACGCACGCACACACACACACACTTTAGCGTAGCGTAGATTTCTCACTCGTAATGAATAAGTGTTTCTCAAAACAGCTCATTGCGCATGCACAGATTTTTCGTAATTGATCATAATTATACTGGGCTATATCGTCCTCAAAACCACATATTCAAACATACACACACACACACAACTGACTGCCATGAACAATATTACGTAAGCAATCTCGATGTACATTTGTAAACAATTCGCTCGAAAGTGAAAAGGTGAAAATGATGATATATTCCACTCACGAAGATATAAGGATAACTTCCTTGTTAATGGGAAGATCATTTGAGCGTCCACTTCATTTTCAAAAACAAGAGCTGGCTTTCAAAAAAAAAAAAATGATAACATGACAATTAAGCAAACTAACTCAGCTTTAAGCATAAACACTTGCTGTTGTGCAATGGAAAACACGAATAAGCGTAGTGTTGGAAACGTTAATTTAAATGGAAAACAGTATAAATGGAAACGACATGATTTCCACCACCAACACCGCCACTAACAACAAGATTTCGTCTTTTGTAAGTGTATTGGGTCGTCACGTGTTCCTCGATATGAGCTTGCTCTAGGGAAAAGAGGAAGTAAGGAGTTGGTGTGTCGAGATAGAAAATGCCTTCTTGCACTAGAATTTATTCAAGAAGGGGCGAGGAGGATAATATTTACCGTGTTGCAAACAGCAGATCCATACCCTGGTGGCGCAGTACTTGGAAAACTGTGGCCTAAAGGTCAGAGCCAGGGATACAGGTACTGACATCGACCTTTATAATTCAGTACAAACAGTTGGTGAGTATTGAAGTGACCCGTAACAATTTGTAGTTGGATGGACCCTGATCCCTGATGACACTCGAAAGTCACAGGGTTATTCCGCAGTTAAACTTCCTAGAGGGAGCAGAAATAAAGTCAGTCAGATTGATGGTGGTGCATGGTAGAAGGCTTTGTTACTGCACGCGCGATCACGGTTGTGGAGTGGGTATGCAAAATCTTAAACTCCGCTTCCCTTTTATATGGTTGCACCGACTCCGACACCTCTATTTGTAACAAGAATCATAAACTCACAACGTAAAGAACTGAAAAGTTACTAAGCATTTTGTTCGACACGCTAACGAACCTGCCAGCTCACTGCCTTATTTTAGAAATAACTTTAATTACATTATTTACATTATCTACATTTGACGGATATTCGTCCTCATCTTGTTTGTTGTTAACACAACGTTTCGGCTGATATACCCTCCAGCCTTCGTCAGGTGTCTTGGGGAAATTTCGAACCTGGGTTCTCATTCCTATCGATGTTACTATTATTATTATTATTATATTATTATTATATTATTATTATTATTATTATTATTAATCAGGTCGCTGCCGTGAATCGAACTCGGAACCTTGGGGTTAGTAGCCCGCGCTCTTAACCACTACGCCATATGCCCGTGGGCATATGGCGTAGTGTTAAACGTTGTGTTAACAACAAACAAGATGAGGACGAATATCCGACAAATGTAGATAATGTAAATAATGTAAATAATTCCTCATCTCTTAAATATAGAACTGTATAACTTTAATTCTTTCTAATTTCTGGCACAAGGCTTGCATGATGATGATGATGATGATGCTGATGATGTTGATGATGATGATAAGGATGATGATGAATGCCCTGATGCAGTATCTCTCATAGCCTCTGATCTCAACTGATTGTAAGTGTTATCATATACGATTTATCTTGGTGTAAAAGATGCGTTACAGTAAATGTGCAGCTCAATAACGCAGATTTACTTATCAGATGCTTGACCTTAACCAGTTGAACATGTCCGTTAGTGACCTGCAAGGTCATGGGCTGTTTATCTTGATATGAGATTACAGTGTCGCGCACACATAGTTGTGCTGCATGTGCCTGGTGTATCTTTATCAGGTAATCATGATGGGTATATTGAGTTGCGTATATTTGTACCCTGGTGCCTCTTTGATAGCATGAGTTGCTCTCTCACTCAATAATAATAACAACGATGACCAACGTTTCTAATTTAAGCACAAAATCCAAAGTTTTGAGAGGAGGGGGTTAGTCGATGCCATCCACTCCAGTACATGACTAGTATTCTATTGACCTTGAAAGGATTAAAGGGAAAGTTGACCTCGGTGGGATTTGAACTCAGAACGTAAAGAGCCAGATCAAATACCGCAAGAGATTTTTTCTCCCGACGCCCTAGCGATTCTGCCAGTGATAATAATCATTAGCATCTCTCCTGAGACGAAGAACTGCTTATAAATATTGGTATAACTGCAACTATTACAAACCAACCATTCGCTTTTTATAGCAGTAAATTGCAGTTCAAAGAAGAAAGCACTGCGTTGTCATTGTAAGTCAGACACACTGGCCGATAAAAAGCAAATGCATTTTCTGTTGGTTGTTAATAAGAGATAAGGAACGCGTTGTATTGTTCATTAAGATTAAATCTTTTCAAAATGGCCGATTGAAAAATTAAAGATGCGCCTTACACAAAGTCAGAAGCATGAAACGCACACACACACACACACACACATACACACACTATAATCTGAGTTACCCCCAAGGAAGAAGTTGATTAAGAAATGTAGGTCAGTCAACTGGATGTCGTGAAAAAAAGAGAAAATAAAGAGGATATTAACATTAAGGTGATTTGCATACAGGCTCTTTTAATTATTTCTTCCTGCTGTGTATAAGTAGGTGAATAAGTACAGCGAGAAACATAAACTTGATGACATCCTCCAGATATTTCTGCTCTCACGAAGTTCATCATTAACAATTTTGTTTTATGATGAAGATTTAATAATCATTTCAGGATCTCTTACAACGCTGTTAAAGCTACCATCGTAACTGCCTGTGTAACAAATTCTATTCACACTGTACATATGATAGTTTAAAAGTTAATTGTGTTGACTTAACTTCAAAACTTTTTAAAGTTAAAATATCAGTCAGTCTCCACAAATCTTATTGCCTACAGATACTATTATTTGAAATATAAAACACTGGCGAGTCCATCGATTTGTCCGCTCTATTATTTTACAATTAGCAAATATTGAAATGTTGAACAGGTTTTATTATATAAAAAGAAATTCGCCTTTCATACCTTTAGGGTTAATAAAATAAATGCAAGTTGAACACTGGGGCCGATATAATCGATTAACCTCTTCCTAATAAGACTTGCTGGTGTCAAAATTTGGTATCATTAATGTGAACTGGAAGAATCGTTGGCGTGTCGGACAAAACATATTTATCTGCATTTCTTCCAGCTCTTTATGTTCTGAGTTCAAATACCTCTGATGTCAACTTGATCGTTCATTTTTTTCAGGGTCGATAAAATAAACTAACACTCCAGAAATGGGGTCGTCGTAATCGAATAACCCCCTCCCCTTAAAACTACTCGCTTTATATCAAAATTTTAAGCAATTATATATTAGATTATAATGGGGGAGGGCAAACTCATTAGAGCATCGAGGAAAAAAAAACCTTTGTGGTATTTTCTCCATTTCTTTACAGGCTGAGTTCAAATACCGGCGAGGCTAACTTTGTCTTTCATTCCTCAACAGAATAAAAATACCAATCAAGTACTTAGGTCCATAATATTGACTGTTCCCTTCAAAATTGATGCCTTTATGCCTAAACCAGAACCTATTGTTGATAAGAAATCTAAGTAATTGTTTTAATACAGGATTGTTCTACGTCAGCATTGTAAATATTCAGAAGACAAACCGAGTAAAAATCATGTAACAACAACAATGAAAAATACAGAAGTAGCAAGACAAGGTTTTAAGCTGTAAAGTAAAAAATGAGATATGAACTTTTCGAACAATTTGTGTTTTGAGAAGCTAAATACACGAAGCCGAGAAATACATATATCAGAAAAAAATGTACGTCTTCATGTATGTTTATGAAACTTTTACGAGGAGAAACGTTGGCAGTGATTTCGAAGTTTCGGTTTCCTCGCCTTTGTCAAATTGACAATGGCGAGCAATCCGGAATTTCGCAGTCACTATCAAACTTTTCCTTGTAAAAGTTTCATAAACATGTACTCTTCTAAAAAGTCTTCGGCTAAGAGACCTAGTTCCATATCAAAACATTCTTAATGGAACTGGTAGCATTTGATAAGCAACTGTTGGTGCTCTTATGAAATATGGCATTATCTGAGATGTTGTTAAAGTACATAAACTGTTCTGAATTAATATGCTTCTTGTAAGTTCGAGTGTTAATTAGAGAAAGTTTTAACAAAATGTTGCAATATTCGCCATTTTTTAAGTATGTGCGAGACCATAAGTAGCAGAGGTTGTTGTTATGGTCTAACCTCGATTTATTCTTGACCGAGAAGCTCTCTGATCAAAGACGTTTTAGCCATAATCATACCGCCTTTGTAAAACGTTCCAGGGATTCTCTATTTGATGTTCCTGGACTGAACACACGCAATCACATGTATATGTAGAATACACACACACATACATATATATGTATATATACATACATACATACATACACATATATATATATATATATATATATATATATATATATATAA
>NC_068985.1:26898981-26901665 GCF_001194135.2 Octopus bimaculoides
CGGTAATAAATTAGTATGTAATTTTCTCTGATCAATTTGTTTTCTGAACCAGGAGTGCCAAAATTGGGATGATTTTGCTCCCAGGGGGTAAATTTGTTGATTCTAGATGTGCGCATGTTTTTTCAATTATAAACTTTTTTAAAATCTGAAGTTGAGTAGAAAACTTGAAGTAGAGCTCGTTTGTGAAAATATATATATTTTTTTCTGTCTACTTCTTTATATTGCATACTTTTTAATTATTCTTCTAAAAGAATAGTCTCATTCAGAAGACTGCGTGTGAATGAAATAACGATGTTATGTGCTATTTTTATTGTTATTTGAACTTAAAATAATAATGTTTAAAGACAGTATTTCAAATTTCCTCTTTGTCGGTTGTTTTATTGTGGTAGAAGCACAAACTCAAATTACCGAATAAAACAGTGTGGGGGTAAAATTACTTTCAAAAAGTTGCCAGGGAAAATTGAACGGAAAATTATGGGAGCCTTTGCTTTAAACCATGCTAAATTATGACCCCCTACTCGTGCCCAATATTTTAAAGCAGTCTAATGATTATGTCATCACTGCTTCAGTTTGTACAGTGAAGTCTTAATAGGTGGTCTAATAAGACGGAAACACGCCCGGAATTGTCTCCCGTACTTACCGGAATCATTAAGATAACAATAGTAATTTATTCTGCATTTTCATCACAGTATAATTATTTTTGATTAGCTTTTTAATACTCACTGTATTTAATATGGTAACGCTAATATGAGTAAGATATATTTGCACTATATTTCAGTAACTAGAACCGTTCATACGCCATTTAGACATCGAAAGAATGCTCGTTAATCAATGAACACTAAGTTTGCAGTAGGTAATTCTTTTTGAACATTTTCGAAGAGCAGAATAATGATATTCTTTGTAGAATACAATGGACATAAGGTACTAAACCTTACTTAGACATTAAATATCCGGAGCTGATCAATACTGTCCAATCAATTCCCATGAACTATTCTACGTTCTAATAAATTAACTAAGACATGACTTCAGCCTTTATGTATGTACCCGTCCATTGTTAACGTATTGCAGCCATACACTAAAAGAGTTTGTGCTTTTTGGTTCGATAGACTTTGACAAATTTTCTTATTCAAAGAAATTTCAAGAGGAAATGGAATCAGTACAAATACTGTGTTGCCGAGACTAGTCTCGAGTAACCCTTGGCAATCACGGATTATCAACGCAGACTGAGAACCTAGTTACATAAAATATATGACGAATGATTTCTATTAAAAACAACCAATATAAGCCAATGAAAGTTGTGTTTCAAATTTCAAAGCTTTTCATTGCAATAGAGGATGGTTATTTAGGAAGTCATGATGTTAAAAATAATATATTGAACTGACGATAAGTAAATAGGAGAAAAAATAATGTGGGAGAGATATACTCACACATATTGTAATTTCATAAAAACTAAGATTAAAAGTTTGTGAAACAAAATTATTCAATGAAAGTTTGCTACGAAGTTAAAATTAGTTTCCACGGTAAAAGGCGCAATTTGAGTATTCATGGAGAACTTTTGGAGTGTACTGGGTGTAACTGAGAAACCGTACGTATGTCGATATACAGGAAATAATTGATAAGTAACGTCTGTTCAATTCAGCTCTTAGGTTCCTTTTTTTTTTTTTTTCATCTTTATGTCTGATGAGATCGAAGGAAGTAATCTGGGATCGTAACAAGGAAGGATTGAACGTGATTAGTGCAGTCAGTATGAATCCTGATGAGACAGACTGGGAAAAACCAGGGTAGGTTTGGCACAAGGGTCAGTTATTCTCACAATAAAGAATTTCGTGTAATATTTGTTGTAGGTTCCTGAGAAATGAATAACTCATTATAACCCTACATCCAACGACACTATTTTTCCTAAAGTATATTAGACTGATAGGATTAGAAACGGAAGTTATTCAGTGTGTATGAATAATTCAAAAGCTAGTCATAAATGTAAGTTTGGTACAGTGATTTTTATTCACACTTAAACACGCACGCACGCACACACACACCCCCTACACACACACACACACACACACTACAGACTTCTGTTACGGACTGGAGAACGTACTCCGACTTTTAAAATATAACACTTGAAGCAATAAAATCCAATACGGAATTTCCATAATAATAAGTCCAGAAAATCTCATTATCGCCGTGATTCTTTCAATCAGGACACAGTTCTTTGAATGAGCCCGTTTTAGACGAATGTGGATTTTGTCACGTAAAATATAATTTCTTCAGTTTTGCTCATCTAGTTCAAACTACTTTTGAGTAGCTCAACATCAGCCTTTAAAAATACACACATACTAAAAGGTACACAGATACATAAACAATTTTAATGCAAAACCCTTATATTCATTATGTACATTATTTACATTTGACGGATATTTATCCTCATCTTGTTTATTGTTAACACAACGTTTCGGCTGACGTACTCTCCAGTCTTCATCGGGTGTCCTGGGGGAATTTCGAACCCGGATTCTCATACCTAAGGTATTTTCCCGATATCATTATTATTATTCAGGTCACTGCATGGAATCGAACTCGGGCAGTGACCTGAATAATAATAATAATAATAATAATAATAATAATAATAATAATAATAATAATAATAATGTCAAAGATCATGAAGAAATAAAATGCTTTCTAATTGATGT
>NC_068985.1:26902257-26905829 GCF_001194135.2 Octopus bimaculoides
TTTTTTATGAAGCTGTACATACATGTAAAACTAACATCTACATTATAAAACAAGTAATTGTATCATTATCATCACCACCAGTTACTGGTCAGCACTTCTTACTCGCGAAGAGGATTGAACTACACATTTCAGATAAACCTTCATTTGTATCAAACTAATCATCTCAACCTGTCAACCAAACAATGTGTGCGCTTGTGTAGACATTAAATATCCGGAGCTAACCAATACTAATCCAATCAATTCTCATTAGTTATTTCATCTTCTGATAAATTTACTGTGCCATTTCATTAAACACCATGCTGTCACCATTTATTCCAGTCCAGTGTCAACATGATGCTGCCACACACTAAAAACTGCTTGCACTTTGGTGTCGATAAACGTTGACAGATTGTCATGCTTAGAGAAACTAAAAGTCCTTATATTTTATATGAATCGGGTTTTGTTGTAGGTATGATTGGTGTGGAGTACTAGAAGTGATGCAAGGCATCAAGTATTACACTACGTGTTGTTAATTAGACCTGGTCCTATTCAGCTGACAGGGGTTCTGTCCGGCACCACTCCATTCTTTTTTTTTTTTTCAGATATAATGCATCTAGTATTACCTTATCTAAGGTATCCGTTTTTAAAAAAAAATTTGTCTTCTTTTTGTGACGACAGTGTACAGTTCGAAGACGATTTGTCTGCTTTACCAGCAGGTTGAGAACCATGCAGAGCAGGACTGGAGAACCTTTCAGATATCAAAAGTTCATTGCAAGTGTTAACATTCAGGTAACGTGAGAAAAAAAAATGATAATTAATTTTACAGATTGCATTTGTGTCAGGATAGGCAACACTAATTAAAATGTTACAAATCATTAACTACATTCTTATAATGAATTAAATACCGAAACACCAAAGATTGTACTTATTATAAACTGTCACTGAATTAGTATTAGCCATTGCAAAATGGGTTGGTTTTGACCACTCTACAATGTTGATTTGACATCTTAAACCCACCGCCATCACCACCACCACCACCACCACCAAAACAGGAAACTGAATCGTAAATTTTGCAAATATTCATAATTTATGAACTAAATTTGTAAGGAAACCATCCTCAAACATAGTAGACAGACATTACTCAAGAAACACCGAAATGGAATTGTCGACATTCGAAATGAGATGCTTTTGTCTGTTATTATGGGGAAGGATTAGCGGACTAACGACCAATGAGTCTTAAAACAACTTAATGGTTTGGTTAGGAAGAAAGAAAGACTCATAGAAATATCAATGCAAAGCGGTCAACTCAGTAGAAAGAAAGGATGATTTGCAAATATAATCATGCTTGGAAAAAGAAAAGAATGAAGAAGAATAGACTGGTTCAATATTAATCATTGACTGAGATAACATCGAAATGCGTAAGATCGAGAACGGTGGAATCGATACGTGAAAAAAAAAAGAAAAAAAATTCAAACGAATTCAAGTGCTCTAATGGCAGAAATTCTATGTCAACGACCCGACTTGATACGATAAGGAAAGCAATGTCAATTAGGATAGAATGAATATTCGCAAAAGAGATTTTATTGGTAAACAAATAAAGGCTAATTAATTGGCTGTAATATGATTTGGCCATCATCAGTTCGTACGTATTGCAACACATGACTGATGTCACAAAATAAGCATTACACCTGCGTATGTCTTATAGGGTGTTAAAAGCAACTTGAAGATTTGAAGCCTGCGAGCTTAGCGGACTCGTTAGCATGTCAGACAAAATGCTTTGCGGTATTACTTTCAGGTCTTTACGTTCTGGGCTCAAATTCCACCGAAGTCGACCGTCTGTCATCCTTTCGGTGTCGATGATATACATACCAGTCAAGTACTGTTGTCGATGTAATTGACTTAACCCATCCCTCAAAAGGGCTAGCCTTGTGCTAAAATTACAAAGACTTATATTACAGATTTGATCTGGCTTAAACAGTTTTCTTTTTAATAGATCTTTTGAGAAGGACATCAGCGGGCAGTTTTAAATTTGAATGTGGGTAAAATTTTGTCAGAGGCGAGAAACTGCCCATCCTTAACGTAGAGCTCATTGGCTTGCAAAATTTGAGGAAGGTTTGGCTGAAGAGAGAACATTTCTTTGTGAATAATCGTAATATTTCATTACGTAAACCAGAAATATTTTTTCTTTACATAAGAATTCTTGAGTTTCACGGGATTCAGGAAAGAGGAAATTAAAACGCCAATAGTGTCATTAAGTGCATTATTGACATTAGTGAACTGATTTGCTTCCTATTGGTAACAGAAAGGGAAAGACTTATAAGGCTGTAAGGTTGCATTTTATGTCTATTATCATTAAAAAAAATAGTGAATTCCTCGCCAGCTGAGTGCAAAGTATCGACTTCTTTGTGTTCTATTTTGATATGATTCACGTTACAATTTATAAGTTTACTGCTGTCACCCAAATGTTAACCAGTCTGAATAAGTTGAAAGGTGATTTACAGTATATCATCATACGCAAAAAAAAAGAAGAAAAGAAAACAATCATAATTAAGCGAAATTTACCTCTCAGTTAGAGAAAGAAAGCAAATATCTAGCGGCATTTGTTAGCAGTTCTGAAAGAAAAGGGGAGAGAACTTTTTAAATAATCAAAAATTAATTTCTCAAAGTTGATTTACATGCTTGGAGGAAGTAAAGTATGATCTTTGCCACACATGATCATGCTTTCCTTTAGAAAATGAACGATCAATTCCTCAAAGTCAACTTAATGCTTGACAGAGCATTGTAGAGAAAGATCATATTTTCTTCCCCAAAGCATGCAAATAACTTTGAGAGATTAATTCTTAATTTCTAGAAATTATCTTCCCTTTTTCTTTGACAGCCCCAAATAATTGCTGCTACATTTTGTTTACTCATCTCCAATTCAGTGGAAAATTTCAATTAATCAAGAGTATTTTGTATCTGGCATTCTGTATATCAGCACTTCAACTACTTATCCAAATTCACTCTCTTGTTTTCCCTTAGCTCATTTTATTTAATTTTGTTTTTGTTTTTATAGGTATCCAGTGTAGCTTGAATGAGAATATATTGGCATCGTCCATAGAATGTTCATTTAACACTAAATTCTCTCTCTCACTTTCCCTTTTTCTCTCTCCATTTACTCTAGTGCCTACTTCCTCCTCTTTTTTAGTCATTCATTAATTTACCCATCTCCTCTCTTTTGTGGTTTGATTTTCGTTACAAAGAATTCTCGACTGCTCTACCATTTTTTTTTCTATTATTTCCAATCAAATATATTTTGAGAATTCGGTAAATTATTAATTGCATATGGTGTCTGCTATTTCTCCTGATATTGTATTGTTGTTTTGCCAACAATATCGATTAGAACTTACACGTAAGGGTAGGACGTTAGCAAAAGATAATTATTTGATGGGTTGTTTTAGCTGGGAGTAGTCTCTCTTTCTGTGTGTGTGTGTGTGTGTGTGTGTGTGTGTGTGTGTACGCGCGCGAACTATGCACAGAGAGAAAAGTCAGACCGGTAAACTGAAATAGTAATTACAAGCGAAGCATGAATGAAAGCATCAAAGTAATTATCT
>NC_068985.1:26905839-26916614 GCF_001194135.2 Octopus bimaculoides
CCGATCTTGTATCAGAGAAAAAAAAAAAATTTAGTAAACACCCCCATCCTTCCACTTCTATTTCATCTCCTTTCTTATTTTCATTTCCTTATTTTACTTTTTCATCGTCACTTCTATTTCAACTGACACCTCCTCCATCATTTTCTACAACTTCCTCAAGGTCATTAAGCTTATTATCCCAAATGTTACTGCCAGCATCCTGTTGAACCCTAAGGCATATACACAACGTGGGGTCTTAATTACTAGTCTAGTGTTTCCTAAAGTGAGTTCTGTGGGATCCCAGGGTTCCACAACCAAATTTCTTGGGTTCTGTGATGTAAGATATCATTGAATAAAATGTGATAAAAAATTTGTTGCATTTAAACAATGATATTCAGCAATTTCAGAATAATAATTGTGTGATTAAGAAGATCATTTTCTAACCACCTGATTTCAGGTTCAGTCCCACTGCGCGACATCTTGGGCAAGTGTCTTCTACTAAAGCCCCGGGACGACCAATTTCTTATGAGTGAGTATGGTAGGCGGAAACTGTGCGGAAGTCCACCATGTGTATGTATATGTGTGCACGCGTGTCTTTGTATTTGTCCATCACTGCTTGACAACCGGTTTGGTTCGTTTTGTTACTCCTAGCTTAGCAGTTCGGCAAAAGAGCCTCAAGAAAAAGATAGCTGTTGACTCTACTGAATACATCTGTCCCATGGCGGGTCTTGTTTTTCATCCTCCAAGGTGGCTTGATGGTGTTATCCATTTATATACACACACACACACATTTCTCAGTATTTCTTTATATGTGTATATATATATATATATATATATATATATGAGAAAGAGACGCAGAGAATTCATAACTAAATAGCAAAGATAATTATAAAAGTATAAAAAAAAAATTGTAACAAAATAGATTTAAATGTTCTATATCATTTAAATGCTAACAGGACTTCCGGATCACCTGGTAGATTGTTCCTGGCATTTATTAATCTTCAGGATTGCAGGATAATTGATAACTACAGCCTCATCCCTTAATGCTAACACGGAGGTCACTATTCTTCAACAACTACATCTTCCTGATATAAGCTAGAAGAGCACACACTTGCGGGTGGTACTTTTATTTTATCGATTTCGGAAGGATTGGAAGTAAAGTGAGCAAACATAGGTGAAATTAGAACTCAGATTTTAAAAAGATGCAGCTATATAACACAACGCATATTTGTCCTCCACTCTAATATTGTTTTCAAATTTGGGTACAACTCCACCAATTTCGGGGGAGGGTCTAGTCGATTACATCGACCCCACTGTCCAACTGGTAATACTTTGAGCCCGAAAGGATGGAAGGCAAAGTCGATATCTGCCAGCTCACCACCTTGTTCGCCAATCTAATATTAGCACAACGGAAAAGCGGCGAACCGGCAGAATCGTTAGCACGCCACGCAAAATATTTAGCCGCATTTCGTCCATCTTTACGTTCTGAGTTCAAATTCCGCCGTTGTTGACTTTGCTTTCCATCATACGGTCAAATCACCTCATATATTTTATCTTGTATTTATTTCATCAATCCAGAAAGACAAATACAAATCCAACGGGATTTAATCAATTTCAATGAGCAGTGTTTTGAAAAAAGAAGGGAAAAAATGACATTTCGTAAAATAATCCCGATGACAATTATTTCATTATTTTTTTCACGAACAAACATACAGACACATGTCTACAGGTCGGCACATGACGCACTAGGATGTCTGCACTGATTTTCCACAGACTAACACATTATTACCTCACACTCCCAGTTGCATTGTCATGACAAGTTTTTAGAAAATGTGTCGGATGTAATCGTCTTAGTATCGACTTACTAAAAAAACTCTACAAATGGTAGAGTTCTCTCGTCATTCTTGCACACATAAGCAATAAGGGTGGCAGATTAGCAGAATCGTTAGCGTGTCGAATAAACAGCTTTGAATATCTTGTTATTTACATTCTGAGTTCAATTTTACTTTTCATCCTTTAGAATTGCCAAATTAAAGTACCAGTTAAGTACCGACTAAACTGATACTTCATTTTAGTCCTATCAACAATAGTTTCTGTTCCTTGAGATTTATTAGAAATATTGGTATAAATAAAAAAGTATCGACTAACATTCTCCCCCAAATTTCGAACCTTACACCTGTTCTAGAAACATTACTACTAACATAAGAGTTGTGTGTTGATAGAATCATAAGAGCGTTGAACAAAATGTCCTGTGTTATCCGGCTATTTCTGTTCTAGGTTCCTATCCCATCGAGGTCTAATTTGTCTTTTCTCCTTCCGTGGTCGATTAAATAAGGTGCAAGTCAATGGTGGTAGATTAACAGAAGCGTTAGAGCGTTGTACAAAATGACGTGTGATATTTGAAAAGTCTTTTTACATTGTAAGTTTACTAGCGACTACACTGTTACCAAGCTATATCAGTCCTTGACTGTCTACTGGACAACATCAGTGACGTTGAAACGGGACACTTGCTGTATGGGCAACTGCTAGTCGTCTATTAAAAGCCTAGTCAAGGCCTTCCTCCTGGAGACGGAGGATAGTTCCAACATTTGATGGTCAAGCCTATCAGACGCAAGCCTTAATAGCACAGCCACTAAAAGATTTGACAAGTTGATAGTTAAGAACCTACTATTGGGAATAACCACAACTTTATAGGGTAGGAAACTAGATTGGCCTAGAGTAAAAGTAAGTTTGGAAAGTTGAACGGAATAAGGAATAAACTGATGAATAATCTGTAAAGTAAATACTTAAGGTAGGTTTCAGTATAGGTAGTATTTAGTTAGTGAAGCGATGAATGAAATGCGTGAAGACTTTGTGATTGGCAACCCTAACAAAAGATTTCATTATATGAATTCAATGGAGGAAAATATCGCCTGAGGCGGTAGATATGTAAATCAATATTTCCATCTAAATTGATAGGTTTATTGATGTTCTAGTTCTTTGGCTAACGGGTAAAATGAACATCTTGACAGTCATGGAAGTATTAAAAAAGGTGTATCGATTGTGAGACATACCAGAAAAGCTAGTAGTTCACTTTCTGCATATATCAACCAAAGGAAGTGCCATAGACTAAATATTTCGCCTAATTTATACTTTCCCTCGAGGCAGAGAAACTGACATGTAGCAAAGAATAATAGCACCTACTGTTTGACCGATATTGGATAAAATTATTTCGGATAAACACTATATGTTAAGTTGGCAAAAAGAACCTAACAAAAACTTTTATAATCGAAATTATTCTTTAGATTCCGAAGAAATTAATAATTGTACGAGTATGAGTGATTTGAAGATATTAGATGGGAAAGTTTGATATGCTGTAAGAGGGAAGAGGTGCGTGAGTAATGATTTCAGTTGCTCTCCTTCACCTGGTGGAGACTCAGCAAAAAGTATTAATAACAGCGGCGACATTTACAGCTTTGATGAGAAACTGTAGGCGTTCAGGGTTGAAATTGATTTCTAACATAGACACAAGGCTTCAAATTTTGGGAATGGATCTTGTCAATTAAGATCGAGGATAATTGTGGACTAATGCTAATTTTATTGACCCCTTAGGTTGAAAACTTAACTTTAGCCTTGGCGGGATTCGATGTCAGAACGTGAAGAAGCCTTAAAGCATATATCGAAAATATTTTAATCATTTTTGGTTTGAATTCTTTTCGTTAAAACCCAAAATTAGAGCTTAAATCGGAGTTCTTTAGTTGCATGGCGATCGCGATTTTGATGCTAATTTCAATGTCTTTAAATTCACTGTAGCCGATATCATTTACAGAAAACTTTATGGAATTTTTATAGAATAACGAAGGAAAATTATTTACTTGAGATTCAATACAACAAAAGAATTAACAAATTTTATAGTTTGAAAACATATTTGTTGTGATAAAGAATCTCGGAGAAATGGTCGAGTGAGAGTACGTATTCAGTAAGCAGATATTAGTTAATTATAACATTCCTTTGCAGCAAAATATTTATGCATGTTATTATGTAGACGGAAAAAAAAGAGAACAAAAGGTACCAGCGATAGATCGGGGTTTGCGGGGTCGGGGCGTGGCCTGATCATCGCTTCATCTGTGTCGTTCTTTTTGTTTTGTTAATATCATTCGATTTTTATATATTATTTTATTCAAATTTTAAAGTCACTTTTATGTATAACCATATCGGACTAGTGATCCCAATCAGTTGTATTGTACATTCTGTGTTTAGTCCCCGGTGGGTAATAAAGAAATTGCATGTTATTATGTAGGCTTATGTCAGGTTATTATGTAGGCCTATGGAAGCAGGTATGCCACCAAATAGTCGGTACGACTCTATAATTGAATTTTCACTTATCCAACGCCCTGCTTAAGAACTATAATGCACTCTATTACACGCAACGGTCAATTTTATGATTACAGCGTAATAATCTGGACATGCTGTATTCTCTTTACTGTTCAGCTTACTTTTGTACGCCCGTCGATTCTTGGTGGTGGTCACAAAGAGGAAGATGAAGTAAACTCGATCAGAGCGCGGTAATTGCTATCCACTTTCATTTATTGCAATGGTGATTAGGATTTGTGATACTCTTGATGCTGTAGCTACTTCTGTGTTGCCCGCATATTTTAGGAGAGGAGGAGGTAGACTGGGACAGATTAGCGTTTTTAGGATGCTGTTGTAGTAGCGTTCCAGGACATTGAATACAAGCATGAGTGTCTGAGATGATTTATGCTGTAGAACAACCAAAGGTCACTGCCTCGATAACAAATTGTGCTTCTTACATGTCCGGTTGATAATCTTTCTTTTTTTTTTTTTTTTTTTTTTTTTTTTTTTTTTTCATTTTATAGGTAATCCGTGTACAGCCTACGATGATGCCTTACACGCTGTTTTGTGTATTTGCTGTCTATTGGAGTTTGATGAGAGCGAAGTTGGTCCGGCGCAACCTATGATGACGCTAACATATTGTTTTTACAGTATAATTACTTCTTTCCGTTGGTCAAGTGTGATTCCAGTGAATGCTTTAAGTATGGTCATTTGTTTGTTCCCTTTATTATGCATTCTAAACGTATTTTGACTGTTGTGAGTAAGGCATATTCTAAGTACCTACTAGGCATTTTTATCTTCTGTTAATGTGTGTTATACGTTTATGCTAAGTGTGATGGATATAAGGATAAATGGTTGTTTTTTGTTGTTGTTTTTTTCTGTTCTGCAGTGTTTCTGGCATGAAGGGAGTCAATGGATTTTGTGGATGCCACTTTAAACCTTTTGTTTTAGAACCAGTTTTTAGGTGGTTGTTGTAGAATTAGAATAGTTGTTCAACCATGTCTGAAGAAGTAGTTGTGAGTAATGACGAAATGTGGGAATTGTAACATATATCGAAAAGAGGGAGTGAAATCCATATGGAAACGTTTTTGTATACCGCTTGGGTTTGGCAGGTAGTGTACTTCCCAGTGTTGTGTGGTTTTTTTTTTTTTTTTAATAGTGTTGGCGAGTTTGTGTATAAAAGCGAGAAATGGAGTCAAAAGCTTTGTTGATATGCATGGTTGTTAGGAAGACGCGTGTGGGAGGTTTTTGTTGTTGTTGAAACCTTCATGTATTGTTTGTGCTAATTCAGTGTGGTTGTTGAACGTGGCAGTCTGAAATATTGATTTATTTGCTGTGCTACATATCTCCTGCAGCTATTTCTCTTCTAATCTCATCTTTAAATTTCTATTTACTGAAGATTTATTTTGTTAAATGCTATAAATTTTAAAACTTGTAGTATATGAATGATGTATACGATCAATAATTAGTTTGTTAATCTGGATGATTGACTAAAACAAACCAGAGAAACCTAATTTTTATCCTGTTCTCTTTTCCATCCCATCGTCTTTTATATATCATAAAATTTCATTTACATTCAAACACACATACACGCACATATATATATCCTTCCGCATGCAAATCCCAGACGAGAGCGTATAAGACTTACATAATATTTACAGAAGCTGTCAAAATCTATTCAGGCGATACACCTGCTAGTACAAACATGTATACAAAAATGCTCACGAAGTCAATTAGAAACAAACGAACACACACACACATGTACGCGCTCACGCACACATCGATTGAGCAGGAACTAATTTCAAAGTAGATTGTCGTTTTTAGATTTCTACGATTTTTAGAGTTTTAGATGTCTATGATTTTCACATATCAATTTCGTGTTGCAATCGAATTTAATATAGAATGAAATCTAAATTTCCATGCCATTAATTTCTCTATAATCTAACTAGGAGTTATCGGAGATCTAGGAAACGTTTGTAAGATCTATTTTTTACAAATTGCGGTATCAAGATAATATCCCTACATAATAATGTACCGGAGATAGCATCAAATTTAGTTTCTCATTAATTTAACCTCCATTTTTCACTGTGCACAGCTTAATTTACTTGATAACAAGTGTACGGACAGGAAGTACAGAAGAGTTTTATCAGATAAATTTAATATAAACCACGATTGCTCTTAATATCTCGTTACGTAGGTTATAGTAATATCTAGAAAATGTATTTTCTGTATTTTCATTCTGCACTCGTGTTATACTTCAAAGAATCTTCTAAATTTGATTATCTTCATTTATAATGTAATATTACAGAGTACGAAGTCAGAGCAAACCCAGTCTGTCAACGGGTGAAATGGCGGTAATTTGTATAATTCCTTCCACCAATCTTGTGCTATGTCTGTGGCCAAGTCATTTTTCACTGGCATAGTCCATCAAGCCGTAAAATGGTCCCATAGGTAAACTTTAAATCGCGAAACTCGATAAACTAGGAAGTAGAATATAATCAATGACTATTTTCTTTAACCTGTAGTTCTAAGTTCAAGCCCCCTTGAGGACCTTCTCGTAAAAGATCATGTTCCAGATCATTCTATCACCGTCATGTTCGAGTAGATTCATACCAGTTTAACAGTTAGCTTTAAATATAGACGCGTCGGTGGGATGAACAGTGGGATTGCACTCTATGGATTTTGAACTCAGAACGCAGAGCTACCAAAATTTTCGTAAGATTCTTGCTAAAATGCTCTAAAGAAACTACCGAACGACTACACCCCTTTAATATGCTTTAGAAATGTATTTTTGAATATTTATCTATAGTTAAAGAATCTACTTTGTAAGTACTTATTACTGCATTAGTGATACAATTATAGCAAAAAAACTTCATAAAAGAATAATGTAGTCAAGAACTTAAGAGGATATCCGACCGCCGTAGGGGCTTGTCACATGTATTCACTTTGAAATCTTGAGCGCCATTATAGTGATTTCTGACATCAACACAAATCCACAGATACTTGGAAAGGGAATAGTTGAATAGACTCCCTTATACTTGACAAGTACTTATATATGGACCCCAGAGAATGAAAGGCAAAGCCAACCCCGGTGGGATTTGAACTTATAATGTAAAACATGCTATCGTTGAAACTGATAATCATTTAGACCTGTTTCATATGGACGACATTTTACTAATCGATTGTTTGCGACCTTGTGCCGATATTAGATATAATATTATCAGTCAAGTCTTTAAAGTGAACACATGGCAAGCACCAACCAACGAGAGCTAAGAATGGATATATTCCACTATCTTAATTTTTTTAATATATCATCGACATATACTTCGTCTTAAGTGCATGCACTGTTTTAACATTTGTAAATGTTAAAATGTTAAGAGGACCCTTTACACTCTTATTCCATGATTAATAATTCTACTTTAGCAGCAGTTATATGTACAGCAGCTGCAGTTATTTCATCATACAGACACTATTTTGCTCACAACGGCTATTTGAAAATATCTTTTCACTGGGTGCAGTTTTCTATGTTGGAATTGCGTATGATCGAGTGAATTAGATCAATATATTTCAGGTACTTTGTTGTTTTACTGACCTCACTGGTGAACAGGTGAAAATATTAATACTTATTTGATTCCAACTTCACGATTAAGCATATAAATTGATTATCTACAATTTACACCATAAATATAATAAAACAAACCAAGAAGGGAGCATTCGGCTTGGTAGACAAAGCAGCCAAATTTTCCCCAAATTACTCTTTACCATCTTAAATAAGAAAAGGACACATAAGAGACTGTAGTTCTACATACTACCACAAGACAGGATGGTCATGACCGGAATGTTTTTAATTATAGATTTGCTCTAAAGGAACAAAAGAACAGCAACTTCTGTATGAAAGAATGTTGAAACTGGCTGTCCTAAAAAGATGTAGACAGCCGACTGAACGGTAATCTGTTCATTGTGTCCATAATATTTTTTTTTAATCTTTACTCACGCTGGCTCATCAGCTTTACTGTATATAAATAATGGGAACACTATAACGTAAACTAATTGTCATCTAAGAAATAGGTTTCAGTCCTCTGGTGTACCTGAAGTAATAGCAAAACATCTCTATGTATCTCTCCACCCGAATATTTCCTAAAATTGACAGAACGACTACGAGCTCAATCCCTCAACGATGTCTATGAGAAAGTAAGCAGCAAAGAAGAAAGTAAAATAAGAAATAGAAGTCAAGTGTTCTTCAGTGACGAAAAACGAAACATTTCATATTGTAAAGAGGCGTTATTTTTTAAACTTTTTCTTCCTCCGAGATTTCAGTTTTCCCCAACTCAGCAGTCATTTACTAAAGACCTTATTTACACTTCTGTATAAAGACATTTTACCACGGTTGAATACCAGACTCGGTGGAGTGTCGAACAAACTACCGAGCGGTATTTAGTTACGTCCTTTTACATTATAAGTTCAAATCCCACCGGGGTTGGCTTTGCCTTTCATTCTCTGGGGTCCATATATAAGTACTTGTCAAGTATAAGGGAGTCTATTCAACTATTCCCTTTCCAAGTATCTGTGGATTTGTGTTGATGTCAGAAATCACTATAATGGCGCTCAAGATTTCAAAGTGAATACATGTGACAAGCCCCTACGGCAGAGAATTAAGAAAGGAAATATATCCACCAACTTACTGATAATGTAACATCGACACAGTGCCCTATATGCACTATCTTAAAACGCATAAACCATTGCAAAAATAATACTTGTTGTCAAAAGCTAATATATATAACGGCCATTTGCAGTTCTTTTTACACATACGAGGGACGAAATTACACTGTGGGACGCGTAGATTTCTCAAAACATTACTAGTATAGTTGAAATGGCTACAAATGGAAATAAAATCCATCGGTGGACTGGGACTGCAGTGAACCTACCACAATCCAGAGTGATCGTTTTGGCAACCATATACTATTAAGGTCAAGGTCTTGTAGGGAGACTGAGAATATTCTTTTCTTTTCTACTCTAGACACAAGGCCCGAAATTTGGGGAGAGGAGGCCAGTCGACTCCAGAACGCAACTGGTACTTAATTTATAGGCCCCGAAAGGATGAAAGGCCAAGTTGACCTCGGCGGAATTTGAACTCCGAACGTAAAGACAGACGAAATACCGCTAAGCATTTCGCCCGACCTGCTAACGTTTCCGCCAGCTCGCCGCCTTGGAGAATGAGAATATTATGTTAATGAGTTACTTGAGTGAATTAACCATATAAATGAAATAAATAAGTTTCAATCAGAGCTAAACACATTATTATAGATATGGTTCGGAGGGAGCTTTCCTTTATTTTGCTATAATAGTTTTGTTTTTACTTAAAACAATGTCTGTATTTTTTATAGAAGAAAGAGAAATGCGATATTGTAATGCTCATACCTTTTATCTGAGGTTTTAACGGTATAACTGGACTAAACTTAGAGCTAGCTGAAAGTTAACATATTAATGCAATGGACCCTACTCTGAGTAATTTATTCTCTAAATTAATTAACTTGGTTTACATCATCTTCTACGACACCCGGTGCTACCTTACAATTGAAGTACTAGGATAGCTATGTATTCGGAAAAATGAATGCTAGTATACGATATCAATGTCCTTTTCAATTGCATTAGTGATACAATTATAGCAAAAAAACTTCATAAAAGAATAATGTAGTCAAGAACTTAAGAGGATATCCGACCGCCTCACTTCACCATCCACTTAACTACTCAAGCCTATATTGTGATGTTTTTCATGAGAAAAATTATGACACGCATACACACACATACGTTCATACACATACTCAGATTCACAGGTGGCTGCGAGCCAACGAGGAAACCTTTAGTCGGCGCTCGACCTACTTGTAACAAGTTAAATCTGCTTTCCAGTTACACCCTACCGTATGATTTAATGTACACTTGGTGATTTGAAGAACACATTGAACAATGTAGTTCTAGATATACCAAAATACAGGACTTGAGTCCAGACAAGAACAGATAGCTACATACATAAAAGGGTACTCACTGAAACATACGCATACATAATTACACTCATAGGCAAACATACGTCAGCAAATAAATACCTTTGTCAAAACTGTGTTTCCACTTTCAGATTCAAGCTTACATGAAAGTAGTCCCGACTAGGAAAGTAAACCAGACTACTACCGTTGCGTCACAGTAATTGAAGGCTACGCAATAAAGCAGTGATTTCCAACTATTTGTAACCCAGCGTCCATTTCACAGAATGGCGTTTTACAAAAGCCTCCTACTCTGTTGCTTTGAGAGAAAAAAAAATAAATGGTATATAATTTTATTGTGGCTGTGTGGTAAGTAGCTTGCTTACCAACCACATGGTCCCGGGTTCAGTCCCACTGCGTGGCACCTTGGGCAAGTGTCTTCTACTATAGCCTCGGGCCGACCAAAGCCTCGTGAGTGGATTTGGTAGA
>NC_068985.1:26916624-26917497 GCF_001194135.2 Octopus bimaculoides
AGCTCTGGGGTCGATTTGCTCGACTATAAAGGCGGTGCTCCAGCATGGCCACGGTCAAATGACTGAAACAAGTAAAAGAGTAAAGAGTAAAGAGAAGTTAATTCTGTACAGTGGTTTTAACTCTGTTTTCATATACTATCCCACATGGTATGTGCCTTGTTTTTCAATATTTACATTGACTAATGCCTCCTATGTTAAATTTTTATGAAAATTATTAAAGTAGGTGAGGGTTTATATGAAGAAATTATCTTGGAACTTGATGTTATTATCAGCCATGTTTCTGTTCACTGATAACACAACGATGTATTTTTATCTTGAAGAGCATATTTTTAATGCGGTTTGAATTGCACCTGGTTAAAAGATTTTATTTCTTAGAAAACTCGTAGCCCTCTGCATTCCCAGCGTCTCCTTCATACTTGCTGTCATTCTGTGACCTCCTAACCAGTGGCGTAGCTGATACGGGAGCAAGAGGAGTGACCACCACATCGAACACAATATTCAAAATTGGCGCCTTTTCACATTTTTTTAGCTCTTTACTTACCCATATCAGTAGTTGTAAGTTTCATACATAATGACATTGTTACTGAAACACGAAATTAATGAATATAGAATACAATCATGTATAATTAATGAAATATTTCACGTAATATAAGAGAAATAAATTTAAAATTATTTAGCATGTCTGTGTGGTAAGTAGCTTGCTTACCAACCACATGGTTCCGGGTTCAGTCCCACTGCGTGGCACCTTGGGCAAGTGTCTTCTGCTATAGCCTCGGGCCGACCAAAGCCTTGTGAGTAGATTTGGTAGACGGAAACTGAAAGAAGCCTGTCGTATATATGTATGTATATATATATATATATATATATATATAT
>NC_068985.1:26917721-26920221 GCF_001194135.2 Octopus bimaculoides
TATATATATATATATATATATATATATATATGTGTGTGTGTGTGTGTGTGTGTTTGTGTGTCTGTGTTTGTCCCCTCAACATCGCTTGACAACCGATGCTGGTGTGTTTACGATAGAATAAGTACTAGGCTTACAAAGAATAAGTCCTGGAGTCGATTTGCTCGACTAAAGGCGGTGCTCCAGCATGGCCGCAGTCAAATGACTGAAACAAGTAAAAAAAAAAAAAGAGTATGTGTCAAGGCGCTTTTTTTATGCGCTCGCGCCCCTTAACTTTAAAACCTGGCTACGCTTTTATTCAAAACGCATCAGTTGGAACATTACTGCCCAGGTTAAAAAACTACCAGTATAGAAGCTAGCTTATTGATTCACCAGTGTTAAAAATATATATATATAACAATAGTAAATGTCCCTTCTACTGTCAATAAAGTATCGAGTGTTTAATAACGTTACCACTATTTTTGAACATTCGCTGTACATACGTGTATGTGAGTGTGTGCTATTACTATTCAGAACATTTGTTTTTTATTGAATAAAATATTCTTTTGATCCTCTTTGTACACATGCGAGCATGAAAACGATTAGATCAATAATATCTATCTATCCATCGATAGATAGATAGATAGATAGATAGATAAAATTATATGAGCAGTTAATATGGAATATAAAATCACATGATTAAGTTACTAACCAGATATTACGGGATTGATTGTTACTGTTGCTATACATTTGCCTGCTGTATGGGAGCTAGGTCGAGTAGAATGATCGGTTGTTTTTTGTTATTTATTTCCTGGTCAACCGTAATAGATCAAATGTATAATCATAGGCCTTTCAACCATGACCATCCCGTCTGTTTTTCGGAGGGGGATGAAGGAAAACATTTTACACTTTTCTTATCTCTTATTTGTTTTAATCGCTGGACTGCAGCCATGCTGGGGTACCGCCTTGAAGGGTTTTAGTCGAACAAATCGACCCTCGCACTTTTAAGTTTGATACGTATAGTATCGAGTCTCTTTTGTCGAATCACTAAGTTACGGAGGCGTAAACAAACAAATATCGGTTGTCAAGCAGCGAAGTACAAATGCACACACGCACGGTGGGCTTCCTCACAGTTTCCGTCTACCAAATTAATTCTTAATGCATTGGTCGACTCTGAGCTGAAGTAGGAGGTATTTATTTACCCAACGTACAGCGCATTGGAACTGAACTCAAAACCACGTGGTTGCAAAGCGGGCTTCTTAACCACACAGCCTTCGCTACAATATTTCAATGGAAATGCACTACCTTTGTTTCAATTAATTTTGAAATAATGAAGAATTTAGTAGCATAACTTTGTCAATATAACGCTGATGTTTCGAAAATAATTGAACATGAAATTTCGGTAGAATTAAGAAATGAGGCACGGTCTCACATGAGATGGTAAGGAAGTTAACGTGTCCTTCGTTATACAAAACGATGGGGTGTGATTTGAAGAAGTTTGGCTGCTATCTCGAATAGTTCGAAAAACCTTGTAGAAGTTTCCTCGATGGTTCGTGTAGTGGTTGTGCCTATGGGAGAGCGAACGGTTTTAAGGGCGTGATAGGTTCCATCCCTTTTTCTCTTCCAAAGATCTCAATGTTTGTCTTAGACAGCTTTGTGTGTAAATGGAGGGATAAAGGAAGAGTGGAAACTGGTTTGCAACAGTAAAATAAACACAAGGAATAAATAATAAATAGCACTAAAGGGACAGAAAGAAATGAGATTTCGACAGAGATAAAATATATAAATAAAAAAGACAGATGATACGATGGCTGGTAAAGGGTTTAGATTTATAGTCGGGCGCCGTGATGTCTGGCGAAAATCGACCACACTGGAACTAAAACAACAACTACGGCACACACACACATACGCACGCGCACACATACAGGCACACTCCCTTCAACAAGGTATTGGTATAAAGTATGAAATTCATGGTAAATCAAGAATTTGTATCCAACTTAATAAAAGGAAAAAGAGGTCAGTAACAAACTATAGACAGAACAAGGGAACTTAACGAGCAATTTCATACACTACTTATAGTTCATGGATTTCTTCTGGAATACACTCACACAAACACAACATATCATTATATATTATTATATTATGATCGTATGAACTGAGCAAAATACTCTATTTAATAGGTTCATAAGATTGTGATATAAAATTATATTTTCCATTTTCAATATTTATTGAATGCCCTTCTTTTGACTTTATGAACCTTACTTGATCTCTGAGGAGGGGGCTTTTTGTTCTTGAAATCTATAAAGGTTATTAAAATTCTCTCTCTTCCATCCGCCCCTTTTCGATTGGCAAGAAGCTCTTTGTCTTCATTATTCTGTTTATTTACTTCCGTATCACTATGCTTGAAGCAAGTTACAATGCTCTTCAAGTTCACACATACACACACACACACACACATATATATCGTGAAGTATATTTGCCACCTGAATGTGGCGGGCCCATAGGGGACGATGCTACTATTGTT
>NC_068985.1:26921480-26929075 GCF_001194135.2 Octopus bimaculoides
TATATAAACAATATATGAGTATATGCATATATATGTACATGTATGTATATACGTTCATCCATATGTACATATAGATACATAACTGGGTACATGACGTGGCAAAAGAACAAGGACAAAAATGGTAAACAAGGTGCAACAAACAAGCAGGCCACATAGAAACATCCCCTTCATCAGCTGCCACCATTAAAACTCCGGCGTTTCGAAGAATTAAGGCAGTACGCATCGTTAAAATGGTTCATGTATATGTATGTACTCTGTCTGTCTGTATGTATGCATGCATTGAGAGGTTAGGGCATTGCTAATTATTAGTGGCACTGACAGCTAAATAAAAATGTAGCAGCGGTGGCGGTAATGGTGGTGAAGCTAATGGAATAAAGGATTGCTAAAGTTGTGGATTGTTGGGTGTGGGCCATAAACCTGCAGGAAATTGTTATTGTGGGAGAGATGTAATATAAGAAGCGAATATTGGTAAAGTTAATGGCATTAACAGCCAGTACAATTAGTCAGGGCGATGATAGCGCTGGAAATCGTAGTGCTGGTCACGGTGATGATGAAATTGGCATAGTGGAAGGTAATAGCGATGGATTGGGGTTGCCGTTAGTTTTGGGAGTAGAGGGCGGTGGTCGTGATGGCCCCTTTTGGTAAAAATAACAACCCCACAAATCGATGGAGATGGGAAGGTGGTGGTGGTGGTGGTGATGATGATGATGACGGTGGTGATGTTGCTCACTGCAAAAGAGTTATGTTATTGTTTGCAGCAAAAACAGCGAAAGTAGTAGTAGCGGTAGTAGTAGTAGTAGTAGTAGTAGTAGTAGTAGTAGTATCAGCAGCAGCAGCAGCAGTAGTAGTAGTAGTAGTAGTAGTAGCAGCAGCAGCAGCAGCACTAGCTGCAGTAGTAGTAGAGGTAATAGTAGTAGTAGTAGTAGTAGTAGCTGTTGTTGTTGTTGTTGTTGTAGGCCAGGAGGAGTAGGAACGATAAAATTAAGGTTATGCCGAGCAACGATGGTAAATACTCTCGTGATAAAAATGATGGGAAAGAGATGTGATGCGCGATTCTAGTGAATAAGAGAGAGAGAGAGAGAGAAGAAGGGTGAGAGAGCCAGACAGAGAGAGAGAGCCAGACAGAGAGAGAGAGCCAGACAGAGAGAGAGAGCCAGACAGAGAGAGAGAGCCAGACAGAGAGAGAGAGCCAGACAGAGAGAGAGAGCCAGACAGAGAGAGAGAGCCAGACAGACAGAGTGTAAGAATGTAAGAGAGGGAGAGAGAGAGAAAGAGAGAAAGGGAGATGCCTTAATTGTAGTGTATGTCGACTCTATTAGCAGTGACCCGGCCTTCTTGATGGGTGGGGCAATAGATTTTAGATAACATTTTCAATAAAACACTGCCCCAGTAATGGCGATTCTCCCTACTTATATTTTATTTATTTATTCATTTATTTTGCACTCGATCCTGCAGCTGGTATTCCGCATTAAATCTGACTAATTGTCCCCAATTTTAGTGTTGGTATTTATATCCGTGTGTCCTTGACACACAATTTGCACTGGAACTAGAAATCTAGTTATAAGTAGGGCACACAATAGATTGCAATTTCCTTTATTTATTTATTTATCATTGTTGTTGTTGTTATTGCTAAGGGGGGCGATCTGGCAGAATCGTTAGCACGCCGGGCGAAATGCTAAGCAGTATTTCGTCTGTCTTCGTGTTCTGAGTTCAAATTCCGCCGAGGTCGACTCTGCCTTTCATCCTTTCGGAGTCGATAGATTAAGTACCAGTGAAACACTGGAGTCGATGTGATCGACTAATCCCTTCCCCCAAAAATGTCAGGCCTTGTGCCTTTAGTAGAAAGGATTATTATTGTTGTTGTTGTTGTTGTTTATTCAGTGGAGGGATAGCAATGCCTATGACCTTTTCAGGGGCATCCGTTATTGGTGACAGAAAGTTTTTTTCCCGGACTAGAGACCTGCCCCGAATGTTTGCACAGAGGACTACAGAGGTTACCCCTAAGCTAAAGTGGTAAAGTAAAACCGAGCGACAGATTACAATGCTCGCGCACGCGTTTGTGCTTGTTCGCGCGTGCGTCTGTTGGAAATGAAAATAATTCCGTAGCTCACGATGGTTGTTCCCTGTTGTGGTGGTTTAGCGTCAAACCAGACCAAATCGAGCAGGCCTGTGAGCACGGGGTGGTTCAACTATGACCATACCTTTAAATTTGTTTTCGTTGTTGTTAACGTGTAGTCTCACGTCAGTTCTCGAATTAGCATATTTAGATACATAAGATTTATGTTAACGACAAAGTGTGATTCACAAATATCTCACCAGATGAAGATATAGGACACTGCCCATGTACTCATAGGCTAGCTTACGAGCTGGTCCGCAGAGAAGAGACTTCCGGTTAAGAGGGAGAGGAGTCTCGGGATTTCAATGGCCGCTCGTACTCGCCCTCACTGTGTATCTGATTGAAGCGAAATTAACAATACGCCGACACTCTCTTGTTTCTGATTATTCTTAATACAACTATAAAGATACTGTTCCTGTTGTTGTTTCTTCGAGCATCCGGTTGGATGAAACAGATCATTTGCTACTTCTTTTTTTCATAAATATATTTATGATTACATTATCCGATGAGGCCTTTCAATTTTAAAACGATTCAGTGGGTAGTGATTTGAGGGAGATTCTAAGGCTGTTGTTCCCAAATCGCCACATGGTTTCGAGTTAGCTCCCTCCCTCACCTCCTGTGCGACTTTGGGCAGGTGCCAACAATACCTTGTGAGTAAATTTAATAGACAGGTGTGTGGTAGCTCGATGTGGCAAGATGTTTGCTTCCCAGTCACATGGTTCCGGGTTCAGTCCCACTGCGTGACATTTTGGGCAAGTCTCTTCTATTATACTCTCGGGTCGGCCAAAGCCTTGAGAGTGGATTTGGTAGACGGAAAGTGAAAGAAGCCCGTCGTATGTGTGTGTCTACGTGTGTGTCTATGTGTGTGTGTGTGTGCGCGCGCGTGTTATTGTGTCAATGTTTATCCCACCACTTCTTAACAACTGCTGTTGGTGCATTTACGTCCCCATAACTTAGCGGTTCGGTGAAAAGACCGGTAGAATAAGTACCAGGCTAAAAATAAAAAATCGCAAGTAGTAGGGTCGATTCATTCGACTAAAAATTCTTCAAGGCGATGCCCCAGCATGGCTGCGGTCTAAATGACGGAAACAAAATAAAAGATAAATGATATGTGAATGTGTGTGTGTGTGTGTGTGTGTGTGTGTGTGTGTGTGTGTGTGTGTGTGTGTGTGTGAGTGTGAGAGCGCGCGCGTTTGAGCATGTGTGTGGATGGATGGATGGATGGATGGATGGATAGAGGTATTGAAGGAAGGTTGAGTGTGACCGTTTAAATCGTTTTCAACTGCAAAACGAAAGATGACTTTTTAGCCCAGCCGATGCATCTTTTGCAAACTATCTTATAAGTGTCTCTATGCTGTTAAATGCAATGCATGCTGTTTGACATTGAGTACAGGCACGCGTGTATCTCTTCAGACCACCAGTAAAGAAAGACAACATTTATTGCATTGCATGGCAGACATATGTTCTTTCGGGTGGTGAAGATTTATTATTAGCTCGTTTTGGTTCACATATCCATACATAACACACACACACACACACACACACATTTAAGTATTATGTAATTTATATGCTTAGAAGTTTCGTGCAGCCGCACTTATCAAATTTTGGCAAGAGCAATGCACGACACACTGGGCCTGTAAACTTAAGTAATGAGTTTCATTGCTCCTGTTTGTTTCTCCAATATATGTGTGTATATGTGTTATAAATACTGTTACACATACACACATACGTACGTACATACATATATGATGCATGTATATCTATTATCTAACTAAAGGTCTATCTATCTATCTGTCTGTCTGTCTGTCTGTCTGTCTATCTATCTATCGTGGAGGCGCAATGGCCCAGTGGTTAGGGCAGCGGACTCGCGGTCATAGGATCCCGGTTTCGACTCCTAGACCAGACGTTGTAAGTGTTTATTGAGCGAAAATACCTAAAGCACCATGAGGCTCCGGCGGGAGTGGTGGAGGGTGAACTCTGCTATATTCTTTCACCACAAATTTCTTTCACTCTTCCTGTTTCTGTTGTACCTGTATTTCAAAGGGTCAGCCTTGTCACACTCTGCGTCACGCTGAATCTCCCCGAGAACTATGTTAAGTGTACATGTGTCTGTGGAGAACTACGTTAAGGGTACATGTGTCAGGCTGTTCTGTTGAACGGATCAACTGGAACCCTCGTCGTCGTAACCGATGGAGTGCCACGATCTATCTATCTATCTATCTATTTATCTATCGACGGACATAATTCTGTGTGTGTGTGTGATGTGGTGTGGTGGTGGTGGTGGTGGTGTGTGTGTGTGTCGTCGTTAATAGCAAATTTTTATTCAGCCTGCCGGCTAAATGCAACACAGGTGCCCTTTCAGTCATTGTTTAACTATATCAACTAACGGTCTATTTTTGTTTAGCATGCGGTGCCAGTGGATAATTGCTCCTGACGATGCTCAAGAAGCAGAAATCCGGACTTAGTAATGCCACCGCCAATGCTGGAAGGATTTCATATGCTACTGATATACTTCAGTGATTTTTAACACAATACGTCTATATGAGATGCTTTGTCTGGACGAATGCTGTAGTTTAGATCACTTTCAGCAGTACATATGCTTTAAGTATGATATACAGATTGCTAATATAGATTAGTAATTAAGAAGTTCGTTTCACAGTTACATAGTTTTGAGTTCGAGTTCATTGCGCAGTATACCATAGCCACGAGTAAAACGAAGACTGGTGATAGAAATTTGGGTGATGAGGGCGGTGAGGAAGTACATTGAAGGGACCTTTCCTGTTATTAATCTACTGCCAGATTGACGTAATCGGCCGGATTTATGGCCATCACCTGGTCTATGGGTTGACATAAGAGTATCAAACGAACCCTAAATTCACACTTATATTAACCCTACTTTAACTTAGATTATACAAGCGTTACCTCTGCAGAATAATGAATAAACGCATAGAATAGAATACTAATACTTTTGATTTAAAACAAAAACAGGTCTTCTAAACCATCAATTCACGATCATAGAGTTAAGAGTGCCATTTTAGCGTACAGTCTACCTGGTCATTTACACTTTAGCATGCAGTCTAACCCTAACCTTAAACCGTTACACAGATCAAGTCGATTCACAGAGTAGCAATAGATACTGCAGTAGAATGCATGCAAGTTAACTTAGCACCAAGTTAACTTAGTACTTAATTTCAACAGGTGAAACTACTGTTTTCGGACTATTTAGAGACTTCCTATCTTATGAAGTTGTTTTATTATTAGATTTCCAGACACTACCCTTCCACTTCAGCACTCTTTAAAATTAACAGGAGGCTTTCACTCTGTTACATTCTACACAAGTTTTTAACAATGAATGTACCTTGGAACATTTGTTTCATTTATAACATAATTTATTCAATTCACTTAAAACTTTTGCTTAATTCAATTAAACATAAACCATTCTGAAGTCTTAACTAGCTACATGCTTGCCTCTCGAAATAACTTCACTTCTTTTACAGTAAATACTAACCTATAATGAAATGCTTATAAACGCGTGTTTCTCCTCTAGACTGCACCATACTTTATTCTTTATCTTCACCGGAGATCCTTGGACTGGATATCCCTTTTGGAGTAACTCTTAACTTTAGTACTTGATTCCACTTATTACCTGGGGAGATATCAAATCTTTTGCAACTACAAATACTCATATAAATAGCTTAGATGGAATGTATAAATCCCAAAGGACATTTATATGTTAATACGTTAGTACGTTTCTAACTACCTAACTTCTAGGTCATGTTAAGATAAATAACTGAAAAGCAAAAAAGAAAGAAAAACCAAAAAAAAAAAGGGAAAAATGAAAGATATGTTGATAATATGTGGTGCTTATGGCGGTGATGATGTTTATCTATTGTTTGTGGTGGCTGTTGTTTGTTGTTGGTTGTCAAGGTGGTCTTACTGCCGACAACAACAATTAAGTGTACTAAAGTGCAGCATTAATTCACACAATATTTTAAATTTTAGTTCACAGAAATAAATTATTCGCCGAGAGCTCCTTATACGTATTAAAACTACCACCACCTCCATGAATTAACATCCTACCTAAACCACAACCACAAACTTGCAGTTCTCAGTGCGCACGTGCATGTGTGTGTGTGTGTGTGTGTGTGTGTGTGTGTGTATGTGTGTGTGTGTGTGTGTGTGTGTGTGTTCTTTCGTTCACTTCTGGTTTTGATTATTCAAATTCTTCCTCTGAAGAAAGTAGATAACAAAAACAATGTCTAGTCTTGCATATTTTTACTGTCCCACTTACAAGTGGTATTTGTAACGTACGAGATAGCTGATTGATTTCAATTACTGAAAACCCTTGATTATCCAGATTGCCGCACGAATTAATATTGGTATAAATGTGAATTTATAATCTGGATGTAGATGCTGAAGGTTTCGAAACAGCTGTCCAGAGTTAACCTCTTTCTCTTTGATTTTCAAAAAGACATTCACATTTACACTTGACAGATGTTTTGATAGGAATGTTCTACCAGTATTCTTCGTGTTGATGTTTGTGAATGAATTCAATAACGGGGGGAGGGATTTTCTATTTTTATTGTAGAACAGTCTTTTTTCCAACTGACGTTGTATATTGTTTTTTGCAACAACGTCGTGTCACATAGAAAGATAATTTCCTGATGGCATTTTTGATCAGCTGCTAATCACATGTATATCTTCCACAGAAATATGACACAATCTACATTTTCAGTTGCCTCTTGGATCTCTAATGGATTTAATGTCTCTTTTGTTTATTAGGTATTTTGGAGCAATCTGCTTTTGGCTTGTAATGTATGTAATGTATGTATGCGTGCGTATGTGTGTGTGTGTGTGTGTGTGTGTGTGTGTGTGTGTGTGTGTGTGTGTGTGTGTGTGTGTGTGTGTGTGTGTGTGTGTGTACAGATATACATATGTACATACTTATAAATGAATGCTTTTCAACATCTCTATTACGTGTTGCATTCTATGGCTGGCCATAGCCGTAAGAAGTATAACACTCAATGAAAAATTCCATGATGCAATGAAGGTATGAGTCAATATGGATGGTAAACTCACTGAACATTTGCTGCAAGAGGCGCCTATCGTTGTCACATTTATGCAAGAGTGTAAGGGTAATTATCAGGATTGAAAAATCCACATCAGAGCAGCTCATGTTTAATGGGACATTCAACTGATAGTTCGAAATCTCGTTGCAGCCATCGCGAAGGAAGATGAAAAATAAATTCACATTATAAACTTCAGAAAAGTCTTGCATACCTTTACTGTTCCGTTTAAAGATTTTTTTTTTTTTTGTGATGTTCGTTTCTTTTTCAGAAAGCCCCAGTTCAACTACAAGAGTACATACATACATACATACATACATACATACATACATACATACACACACACACATATATATACACACACACACACACACACACATATATATATATATATATATATATATATATATATA
>NC_068985.1:26931086-26933235 GCF_001194135.2 Octopus bimaculoides
TATTAATATCACATAAATATAAACTGTAACTCTCAAAGTGTTAATGCAACACTTTAAAAATATCTTCTTTCAGATTTGATTCTGCTTTCTAAACCAGTGTAACCTTTCCCTATCTACCATGCTGCCATATCTTTATCACCCTTAAAAAAAAAAAACACTCTTAAACTCATTTAGCAGCCTGTGCCATTCTTCTCCCTCTTATCAGCTAAAATTTTACCCTTTCAAATTGTAGCTTGAATTAGGCGGTACAGTGAAACTTATAACTGTCAGTTTTTATACTTCATATGTGTATGTGTGAGTGCGCGTGCGTGCGCGTGCGTGCGCGCGTGTATATATACATATGTGTGTATATTTATGTTAATGTATTATGTATATGTATGTGCGTGTGTGTTACCCACACGCACTCACAATTTCAGACTTATACTTAAAAACGATGCATGCATATATATGGCTATGTTGCTTTCGTTGTTGCTTTCGTTGTTGCTTTCGTTGTTGCTGTCGTTGTAAATTGAGAGGGTCACTGCCACTAAAAACGCACGTAAAGATCAAGACCAAAATCTAAAGAGGACTCATTTACAAAAGTTTAAGACAACCGAAGAGCAATATATTTATTTATTACCATTTTATTTCTTTTAACAAAAAGGCTGTGCTTTCATCTTATTGTAGGGTTCATCGGAAACTAATATTTTAAATCTGTAGATGAAACATAGATTATTTAAAAAGTTTTTTGCATGGGATTCTTAGATATTCATACTAAATTTCAATGTAATACAGTTTTGAAAGAAATACAGCGATCCAATTAGTTTGTAAAAGCGGACGACATCTGTTGAATCGATGAAAGAGTGAAAAACAATATTTGCAATGCAGCAGAGGAAAATGTGTGTGTGTTTGTGTGTGTGTGTACAGCGGCCATGCTGGAGCACCACCTAGATGAATTTTAGTCGAAGAAAACAACCCCAGTACAGAAATGTAAGTGAACCAGCACCTGTTATGAAGCGGTGGCGGGGCATAAACACAGAAACTAGGATACCTACATACATACATTCAAAAATTAGTGAATGGATTAGATAAAATCCAGGCTGCATATGTTTCATAGCTAGCGGAACCTCGAAGGTAATAACTTATCCAAACGAGGGATGTTTTCCTCTCAGACTACTTTCTACGCATTGCGATCGAATCGCCGACGAACTAACTCGAGATCTCCCAACACCAATGTAAACTTCATATAATCAAGGTATCCTTGTCCTGAAGAGTAGCTTGCGGTCTACCCCTCGTTTGGATAATTTACTACTTCCAAGGTTCCGCTAGCTATGAAACATATTTTGCCTGGCTTTTATTTACGCTATTCCTTAAATTGATTATGTTTACCCGCATATACAAAAACCCCCGTTGTTAACCGTACACACACACACACACACACACACACACACACCGCGGCTCTTTCGATTCCCGCCAACCAAATCCATTCACAAAGCTTTGATTGTTCCAGAGCTATAGTAGGAGACACCTGCCGGAGGTGCTACGCAGTGGGACAGAACCGTGCCTCTGAAATTGGGAAACAAACTCTTTATCACACAGCAGCACCTACATATTTATGAGTGTGTGTGTGTGTGTGTGTGTGTGTGCGTGTGAATACTCTCTCACTGTCTCGCTCTCTCTCTCTCTCTTTCTATCTCTCTCGCTTCCTCTCTCTCACTTTCCTCGAGAAGAGAGAGAGAGAGAGAGAAACCGAGAAGAATACAGAGGAATAGAGAGGAACAGAGAGAAAGATGTTAGAAACTGAAGGTGAATGAAATGTGTCAATATCCTATCGACCGATGCATCTATTTAGGAAAAGTCAAATGACTGAGAGTCAAATGTGAGCGTCATTTCATCACACATACTTTTTATTTCGCGCGTTGTTTGTTTTTGATTTCATCGACTACACAGTATAGTTGGGCACCGTCCGTGAGGTAAACATCACTTTGACGCAATGGCGTAGGAGTGGCTGTGTGGTAAGTAGCACACATGGTTCCGGGTTCAGTCCCACTGCGTGGCACCTTGGTCAAGTATCTTCTACTATAGCCTCGGGCCGACCAAAGCCTTGTGAGTGGATTTGGTAGACGGAAACTGAAAGAAGCCCGTCGTATATATGTATATATATATATAT
>NC_068985.1:26935222-26937114 GCF_001194135.2 Octopus bimaculoides
ATAATGTGCATAAATGCACCGACACTAGAATGCCAAGCTCTATCGACCAAAATTGGTGGCTTTTCTCTAGGATAAACATTAGTAGCGTAGAGAGAAAAGATTTACACACATCAACAAAAAGTAGTCTTCTTCAAAAAATCTTTCGAAGCCTATGCATGCAAGTATATATGCATGGTCAAAATACATGCATGTGCAATACGAGGGCGATTTGGGTGCTAATTATTACCGGCCGTGCGTACTAATAAGAATTAGTATGATAAATGCGATATATGTGTGCGTGTGTATGTGTGTGTAAGAGACAGAGAGAGAGACAGACAGACAGACAAACAGAAAGAGAGAGAGAGGAAGAAGGAGGGGAGAAAGACAGAGAGAGAGAAGGAGAGAGAGGGGGAGAGATAGGGAGAGAGAAGAAGGAAAGCTGCAGCACCGCCTGTAGCATTTGAACGTGGCACATGTAGTAAACTGTATAACTATGCTAACCACTACACCAAAGCGAAAATTACAAATTTGTTCGACTGAATTAGCAGGCGGGGATTGATTAAACGGACGGAGAAATTTTATAAAGAAGAATGTCTTGAATGCAATGGACAGTTAATATGACACTAGCTGATTCTTGATTACACTGACGACCTGGAGGTGATTAGAAAAAACAACAGCGGTAATGCAACTACTATTGGTTGCGTTACTGCTGTTGATAGGTTAATAAAAGTAGGAAGTAATGTTGGTATGGTTATTAACTGTTCAATGACAGAAATAATGAATATAAATTATGCCAGTCAATCCAATTGCAGTATAGAAAGAGAAATGATAAAGATTACTGATTATATCAAGTACTTGGAGACTATGGTTGCAAGAATGGCTTAATAGGTTTGGAATTGGGTAAAATAATTTATGAAAAAACAGTACAAGCAAATGAGTATCTTATATGCAAAGAAGCCCAGCATACTACGATAAATGTATCTTTATCCTTTATGTTCTAGTTGCTTTAGTCATTAGACTGCGTCCATGCTGGGGCACTGCCTTGAAGAGCTTTGTATATTTTTTTTCAGTCTGGTATTTATTTTATTGAAACCATTGGCCGAACCGTTAAGTTACGAGGACGAACACAACACCAACACCGACATACATACATACATACATACATACACACACACATACATACATACACATACACATACATAGACACACACACATATGCGCGCGCACGCACGCACACACATACACACACGGGCTACTTTCATCTTCCGTCGACAAAATCCACTCACAAGGCTTTGGTCGGCATGGAACTAGAGTAGGAGACGCTTGCCCAAGGTACTACGCAGTGGAACCGAACACGGAACCATGTGGTTGGGAAGCAAATTTCTAACCAGACAGCCACACTTGCGTATATTCTAAGTAAGATCAATATTATTCTATGGGTTTCCTTCAGTACAGTAACACGGTATCTGGTATTAAATTCCTAGCAATTTTAGCAGAAAGCTTCACGCAGAATATTAGCAATCGTGTGGCAAGATTAGGCGACTAACTAGACAGTGACAGAGATTCTATAAAGAAACACCAGTTGGTGGCTTAGTAGGATTACCGCAGCATCAACAGTGAACGACTTAAATATTAAAGAGGAAAACTCCTCCCCGCTGCATGCACAAGCAACAATTCTTACTTCGAAATTTCCAGCATGACCCGAACCCCCACTCACCCACTTGTCACCCTTCCAGCCTGGACAAGTCTTTTTCTTTGGATATTGATTATATGAACATTATACATAAAAGTTGTATGCCCCCATCAATTTACGGTGGATTTCCTTACGACACAGATATATGGGCATTGTACATATCCATAACATCACGTGAGTCGCAGAAAAAACACATGTATATATGAACTTATGAATTCAC
>NC_068985.1:26939135-26939666 GCF_001194135.2 Octopus bimaculoides
ATAGATAGATAGATAGATAGATAGATAGATAGATAGATAGATAGATAGATAGATAGATAGAGACACACGCATACGTATATTATATATAATTCGGCAATACAGAAAAATAGCATTCAGCGAACACATCGACATTTGCGCCACTAACAAACAACCCAGCTTCAGAATTTTTCCCCCTCTATCAATTCAGGGACGATGCAACCTGTAGTCAGCGCGTTAGTAAAGAGTCATATTTTATCACAAAATATAAACCCCTTTTGAATGCGTCCACCACAAATGACACTATTACAAGGGCCTTAGAATAATACTCATGCAAATATTAAAACCGATATATTCAGAATAGCCACTACCCATGAATTCATTCAGAACATTTTCAATCACTACTATTACAACCATAACGGGTCACTTTTAGGTCACTTGACCATTTAAGAGGATTCCAGCAACATCCAAATACTGTCTTCCGCATTTTATTATTTATTATTTTCTAAAAATTTACCACCCTATATATATATTTTACATACACACACACACACA
>NC_068985.1:26939783-26942359 GCF_001194135.2 Octopus bimaculoides
ATATATATATATATATATATATATTTTACATACACACACACACACACACACACACATACACACACACACATATATATATATATATACATATATATATAAACATACATAAGCACACATAAACACACACATAGATATATATGCATATATACACACTTCGAAGTAACCATTCTCATGTTTTGTAACCAAAAAACCTCGGTACACCAATAAAATCAATCAATAAATTAATGTACTAAGTATTTTACTAACATTCTAATTAGTTGAAAACTGAAGGGAAATACAACCACTGCATATGTTTTTATTGGCAGCATGACCGCAAAGTACAGTGTTTTTCTTTCACTACACGATTTCGAGTATCTCGTAAAACAAATAAAAACACCAAAATTTTACTAATTTACAGAAGCTGCAGGTACTGTGAAATTGGAGATACACATTAAATAAGCTGACTTGTTACTGAACAACGATGGAGTGTTGGGAAGAAGGGGATGTAATTTATCTTCTGTGTATCAGCTTGCCTGACACAGTCCTTCCGACAATATATTACAAAACAAAGCGAAACGAAACGTTATTTATTAAAGAGCAAAGAATATGTCTAAGATGGGCGTAAGCAGTGTAAGCGTAAACTATATAAATACAAAAATATATACAAGCGAAAGCCAAAGTAAATGATCAGCAAAAAGCAGAGACGAGAATATCGAGCAAGAAGTTAGAGACAAACCCACACAACCTAGTTCGTACTTTGTCTTATAAACTTCTGCACCGTCTGAGTAAAAATTATTCCAAGATGGCAGAAAGGATCTTAATCAGGTGATATCGTTTATGTCTATCTTTAACTTGTTTCAGTTATTGGACTGCGATCATGCTCAAACAAGTCTAGTCGAACGAATCGACCCCAGTACTTTAAGCCTGGTGCTCATTCTATCTTTCTTTTGCCGAACCGCTAAGTTACGGGAGACATACACGAACCAACACCGGTTTTCAAGAGGTGGTGGGGGACAAACACATCAACAATCACACACACACACACACATACACACACACACGGGCGCACACACAGACAAATAAATAACCATCTGTGTTTTTGTTTATTCTTCACCAAACTTGGGACTTTCCGTCGGTTTGGGCCTGGAGTTTATAGTTGACGAAGGAATAAGTGCAGTGGGTATAACCCTTGTGTGGCTTTGGTGACGTGTTATGCATTCAGCGAGTATTTGTGGATGTGTGCATAATTGGAGGGACAAATCCGTAATTACTTTACTAAGTACGTATATGTCAGTACCCATTGGTGGTAAACAGGTGCTTTATTCCACAAATCTTTTTTTTTTTTTCAATGAGGCGAGTTTCCTTATTTAAAAATGTTAGAAATGGTTAAGTTTTGGCTTATATTTTTCCCTGAAGTAGGTTTCCTTATTTAATCTAATTTGTGTTAGTGTTCCTATGGCACATTAACAGAATGGAAAGATTAGAAATTGTGGTAGCAGCTGCCTTGCGCATTTTTCAATTTGTTCACTAAAGAGTATCATTCTGTATTTTGGGAATGCAATCTGCTGTCGGTGCAGAGTGCATCTGCGACTGAAAGATAATCCCGTGGACCCTATGTAGTTTTGGTGGCAGCCCAAGCATCTAATAACATAAATCAGGTTTTCTGAAGCACAAGTAAAGTCAGATTTGATCTTGAATTTTTGTCCCATTTTGAAAGGGAATTCTGATCCTTCTAGAAGGTCTGGGCATGTTGCGCAATTTGGTAGACCACTTTTTTTCACTTTTGCGGCCGTTATTTTAGAAAATAACTTTGCCTTTGTGGGGATCTTTTTTTAATGATTTCGGTTGTTTGTGGCGTTTAATGATCTTATGTGTGTGTGAAATTTCCTTTAATTTGGGGTCCTTATGTAGCATTGGTAAATTTTGGGTGATGATGGTGAAGGCTTCTTTGTTTCTGAGGTTGTATGTGGATATGTACGACAGTATTTTCGAGGAAGGTGTGTTGCTGTGTTGAACTTTTCTTAAGGTTTCTATGTCGATTTGTGTGGCACATCTGATTCCATCCTCTATGAGTTGAACTGGGTAGGGTCTGTCAATTTGGGTGTCTTTGAGTTCTTGCAGTCTAAAGTCTCTGGTATATTTTTCTAACACTATTGTGCATATCCTTCTTGCAAGGTTGAAGGGGATGTTTGTTTTAATGTGTCTTGGGTGGCATGAATTAAACATACCGCATACAAAAATGTTACACACATTACTAACCAAAACATCATAGACACCCACACACACACATAACAATCTGAGGCAACAATACCACCATTCCCCTGGACCAATCCCATACAACCTCACAGACAGCTCAAGCAAACAAAATTGTAACCAACATTTTTTAGCCTCAGACCAGAGACACCAGGACACATATTTATACATACACACACACACATATATATGTACATATATATATTTATACATATACATATATATACATATATTTGTACATATACATACACACACTTATATTTATACATATATATATATATACTTATATATACATATGTATATATATATATATATATATACATATATATATATATATATATATA
>NC_068985.1:26949973-26952485 GCF_001194135.2 Octopus bimaculoides
ATCGACCACGTGTGAAGGCCTAGCCATATTTCTTTTACGAAATATGGCAAATAAGCCGGAGAAAAATCAAAAACTTTTGGAAATAAACTCCAGAAGGAGCCACTTCCTATTACAAAAACCCAATAGGGTCGAAGTGTATAGACTTATACACCTCTTCCACAAAAAATATTTTAAAACTGCAAAAGTTTTGACATATAAAAGGCCAACTTACTTGCGAGCCGATGTGACTAGCATCCGTCCAGATCAGAGATAGATAGATAGATAGATAGATAGATAGATAGATAGATAGAGAGAGAGAGAGAGAGAGAGATAGATAGATAGATAGATAGATAGATAGATAGATAGATAGATAGATAGATAGGTTGGAAAATGTTTCGCTGTATGAGATATGTGAATCTCCAGTCAGTATTCAAAAGGGTCGTAAATTGTGATAAATTGTTTCGGAGGATTTAAAAATTGCCCGTTGCTGAAATGGTTATGGAACACTGAGATAATGTCTATACTAGGTCCTTATTTCCTTTCTCTATAGTCAAATCCTACAAAAGACAGTCTATTTTTTATTCGGTAAGTAACGAGGAAGCCTCTAAATCAGGAGCTCTCAACCATTTTTTACCAATGGACCCCTTTGATTACTATTTTATTCTGGTCGTCCTCGGAACAATTCGATGTTTAAAAACTAGTTTTATAGAAACTTCTTCCAAAATTCATATTTTGATTTTCACATTAATTTGTGTAGGTTGAACTATGTAAAATGTTAGGTAAAGAAACCTAGCTTTCATGCAATACATACCAATGCATACATCTAAAATAAATTTTTTTCAGGGACTCTTAAAGTGCTACTGTAGGTCCCCAATTTACTATTTTGCTGGGTGGACCCCCAAATTCTTATATGGACCCTCAGGTGCTATATAGACCTCGGCTGAGAACTGCTGCTCTAAATTCGATCTGCAAGAAATAACAGCCGAATTTCACTCACATTACACTACTCGATTATATATAAGGTCCATGGTTCAATAAGAATATCGTCATAAGGCCTCTGTCACTCGAAAAGCATCGGCGAGATATTTTGAAGACTGACAGTCATGCAAGTCTCTCTTCTCTACTATATCAGTGTTCCTCCAAAGGAATAGACTGTCAATTTGGCCCAATATAGCTTGGTGCTAGTGCCGTCGTAGACATTATTATCAGAACGCAAAGTATCGGGACAGATTCCGCAAATCATCGTGTTCAACATTTTTATCAGTTCCGCCAATCCACTGCATTGGATTGGTTTCATTTTTATCGACTCTGAAAAGATGAAGCATAAAACTGACTTCAGCATAATTTGAACCCAGAGCGCTGACAATCGGAACAAATAGCGGATGCATTCTAGTCAACGTTCTAAAGACTGTCAATTTTTCGCTTGAATGTAGTCTTTATCTGCTTCTAAAAATGATGGAATAGCTTAAAAATAACTAAATTCGAAAGAACGAGCGAACATACACATGATCGTTCGACCTGATAGAGTTAGATGCTAAATCTCCTTCAAATTACACCTTACCGTCTTAAAATGAGGAAGGATACATTAAGCAATGTACTGTCGGATATACAAACCGGATGAAAGGTCATGGCCAGAGCACCTTTAATGATAGGCCTGCTATCTGGCTCTAATTATTCCAATAAGACAACGAACCAAAGCCTGCTAGAAGATTGAGTTTTACTCAAATCACAATGTACCGTCTTTAAAAAATAAACAGAGGTCACGTTAGATAATGTAGTCTTAGAAACACTATGTTTGAAGGGCAGAATGATCATGGCTTCAACGGGGTTGGCTACAACGATATTGGATCAGAGCCGACTTGCTGCTAAACAAGAACAAAAACATCAACAATTGCAGTAAAGAAGGTCGAATAATTTACGACCCAAGGATAAAACTCAGTTCTGAAATGTGCATTGGAGCCTGACACAATCTGAATAATCAAATAAATACGTGTGGCATACTGGTATGTCTATTCATTCCAAAGTATTAAAAAGTATTAGAATATATACACATGTAATAACTATGTGTGTGTGCGTACGTGTATATATATGTGTACATATGTACATGTGCAGATTGTATGAACGAAGTTTTACTTTCTCCACACCTATTGGAGTAATTTCCCTGTATTCAACGGTTTTTATCATAACGTTTTTGTTTGTCTTAATAACTGATAAGATGCCGGAGCAGACTTCAGCCCCCATTATCCGAAACTCTGAGTTTTATTATGACAACCAACTAATTGTCACATATTATATTTATAGATAACTTCCTCTATTTTACATAATATAGATGTCTCATTCATTCTTTTGTTGTCATATTATTATTTATAAATATATACACGTACATAAATATATATACACCTACATACATATATATATACACATATATATATATACATATATATATACATCTACATACATACATATATACACATATATATATATACATATATATATACATCTACATACATACATATATATATATATATATATA
>NC_068985.1:26953361-26958963 GCF_001194135.2 Octopus bimaculoides
GTGTGTGGGTGTGTGTGTGTGTGTGTGTTTGTGTGTAGCTATTAAAATTCCAGCAAAAGTTTTGTTTTCAAACCTCGTCGCGATAGAGTAAGAATATTGGAAGTGAGCCAACGGGATAAAAGAAAATATCATCAAAAAGTAAGCAACAAGGCACCATTAAGCAATTTCTGCATGGTATTTACACTAAGTGATGAGATCGCAGTTGGTTGGCAATGTGAAGAGAATAGTGTACGAGTAAAACGCAGTTGAGAGGAAAATATTCAGCAAGGAGCCCCCAATAGAAAAATAGATAAATAAAAAATATAAAAAGCGAAACTTGAAAGATTTGTTCACAAATTAAACATTAAGGTTTTGACGTTAGGCTGGAGATATGGAACTAGCAGTTGTTGTTATTTAGTCTCAGGTTATCCCTTGGGCAAATCTAGCCGTAATTATCCGCCCCGCCCCCCTTTTTTATGTAATGATGGAATTTTTAAGGGAGATTTGGCTGCTGCTATGAGGAGGACGAGCGACAAAGTTCATGATCCTTCATTGACTCGACTGTTTATTTGAGTAGTTTTTAATTGTAGTGTCTAAAATTTGAAGTTTGGTAGATTAGAAATCTCTTACATATAACTCTATTGCCTTAAAAACAATGTGCATATTGGAGAGACATACAATGCCTGGCAAAAATGGTGGGATAATTACGGCTGGGACATAGTTTAATATAAGTCTGCTTGATCGCAGGGCTCAGCGGAGGCTAAAGAATATCAACAACTGTTGCTCATCAACAAATTCTCATTATCATTGAATGTTAAAAATACACATACTTAAATTCCATCTTGAACTCTCTTATCACATGTTTGCTTACCTATATACACCCTACTCAGAAAGCCCTACCTTCCGTTTTGAGATCCACTGTTCTAAGACAAATTCACGTCTACTCGATCAGGGCTGATCTGAATTACACATAAACAACAACATCAAACGACTTTCTTATCCACTGGTCTAACACAAATTCAATTCGTTTATTATAGCAACTGACTTTTACGAATGGAGGTTACGTAATGTTAGCTTTCAACTTGATATTTACTCCCACTTCTTTCTGCATTTACACAATATTTAAAAAACGATATCATAAACATTTATTCATCATTCAATCCTGGATTGTCCAAAAAAATTGTAATTTATATAAATATTATTAAATCACTGACAACCTTTGGTTATTGTTGGAAGCTGTATGCTTTAGTAGATTGGTTGAAAAGCAAAAATCGAGGTCGGTAGAATTTGAACTCAGAACGTAAACACGGACGAAATGCCGTTGAGTATTTTGCCGGTGTGCTAATGATTCTGCCAGCTCACCGCCTTAGTAAGAGACGTATATTAAAACGCTTTAGTAGATTGTGTATATTGAGCAACAGAACGTGTTATTGATTATTGCCAAGATACAACGGCAAGGGGGCGTATACAATAGGTTTTGTAGGAACCTGTCAGTACAAATTAGAATTAGGTCCTAGCATATCGATCGGCTGATTTGAAATCCTACCAGGACCAACTTTATAGTTGTGTTTTTTTTTTGTTTTTTTTTTCATTGGGCGTCAATAAGACATCAATAAAGACATATAGAGCGTAGAAGCAAAATGGCCGAACAGTTATTATCGGCTGACAGATCTTGAGATCAATTCTAACTGAGACGTTGTGTACATTTCAGAAGCACAATTTATGATATAAGAAACTTTATCATAATTTAACTACAAGGAAACAAAGAAACCGTATAAGTGAGATGGAATAAGGAAAAAGGGGCTGGAATTAAGGAACAGAAGATGGAAGAGAAGGGGGCAACAGACTGCACACCTCAGAATAAATAGGGTATTCAGTCGCACTCCGGGTCATGACCTCGATGGCATTGCCGTGGAGAATTGTCAGCGACACTCGCTGATGCAGCCACTCCAGCGCGGGACTGATTTATGATATATTTCTCAGTTGACCTAGTTGTTTTGAATATATACCAAATTACCAGGATAAGATTGGAACCCTACACAAAGGATCTATCTCTAAATTCGTTTAAAACTTTAAAGCCAGAACGGGATACTGTCCCGCAAATGTTTTGCACAGATTTACATGTTTTTAACCAATATACTAAAATCATTTTAGACGAATTAAACTGACTTTTGCTTACGTAAGAAATCTATTTCTTCGAGGGCTCGAGAAAAAGAAGTTGCTACTGCTGCTATCATTTAGTCCTAATCGAACAGAGCTGTGATAGAAGGCTTCCCACAGCTGTGATTGTCTCGTCTTTTCAGACATTCTATCTAGAACCCACATTTTCCCAGGTGTTTTTTTATGACAGTGGGGGGTGATTTAACTAATATTTCTAGCTGGTAGAACGGCCATATAGAATCCCCACCGTTGACTAGTTGTCAGAAACAGTAGAACACTTTTGCATTCAGTAGATAATCTCCTTTTTCTAAATTCTAAAATCGAATCCTTTCGAGTTCGACAATCTCGCTGAAATTGAAAAAAATAAATACCAGGAAATAGTAATATATTGTGATCTCGTCAATCGATTATACCCATACAAAACCCTTGACTAAGTTGCCTTTGTGCCTTGTCAATCAAAAGCGAAATCAAAGTAAACAATATTACTTAAGAGGGACACTTTCAGTAAAATTATAAGATCCGAATGCAATACAGTAATCCCTCGACTATCGCGGGTGTTACATTCCAAAAACACTGCGATAGGTGAAAATCCGCGAAGTAGAAACAGTACTGTACTGTGTATTTTTTATTATTATTTTTATAATTTCTATATATATATTTTTTTATTATAAATGCAAAACAGCACCACAGAGGAATCGACGTAAGCTTAAATAATAAACCGCGATAGGTGAACCGCGAAATGGCGAGGGATTACTATATAACGTTATGTTCCCACCAAAGAATATCTTCATGTAACGACTAATAAGAAGAACACTTTAAAGAGACATCCTATAAAAGAAATCCAGTTAAGCACTACAACATAATACATTACCCCTCGCCTCACTGTGTTTCTAGTCGTAACCGTTTCGCTCTGTTGAATCGCTTACATATTTTTTGAGAAAAGCACGTTCATACCATTTAGTCTACTTATAGTTGTGAGAATGGCACGAACACCATAATATGTCAACACTACTTATTTAAATATTTGAGATCATGTGACTTGGTTAAATAACTTTCTTTTCCAGGGCCGCGATGACTGGCGGAAGGAAAGAGAGAATTATTCTCACAGAAAATTGGGTTCAAACGTTTGCGACAAAATGGATGCCGCTAAAGAATCCCAGTGGCCAAGCGGGGGTATTAAGACGAGCGATGGACTGAATCTATTTTCCAATTATTCAGTGATAAACTCTCACTTTACATTTTACTTATATACAGATGTAAATAAAGGCAAGACGACCATCCTTCAGATGCAATTCTGGTGTCTGTGTGTGTGTGTGTGTGTGTGTGTGTGTGCGTGCACGCGTGTGGCAGTAGTACTGTATCAAAAATGAACGGAATACCCCAATAAATATCTTGAACTTTATAGAAGAACAGCAACCAATGGGTCTGATGTATTCACTCATCCCTAAAGAAGAATCCAAATATTTTCCATGGAATGTAGCAATAACACACACACACACACACACACACAGAGTATTATATACATCAGAATTTGCGAGGCCAAATGTTTGTAGTGATTTAGGTGCGAGTTAGTTGTGTGGTGTCCATGACTAGAGAGAAACATAAGTACAAGACTCTTTCATTAAATATTATTTATTCCGCATACTAACTATAAACAGCGAAAATCGCTTGAATTTGTCATATAATTTCGTAAGAAAATCTTAAACAATATACACTTAAAAATGTTGCACATTTGCTGAGGTGATCTATGTGGCATCAAATCAATGGTTACTCACATGGATGCGTTCATACTTCGCAAAGAAAGACAAAATTTGCACACAAGGAAATTTCTGAGCGCATCCATACCAACAAAAAAAAAAAAATGGAGTTAACATTGGCCATCATTCCTATTGAGTTCCATAATTTTCTCTAGGAAATACACGAGTAAGTGAAATTGCTTCGACTGAGAACCGAACCTGGATTGCGATCATTTTTCACCTTGAGCAACAACGCTAACAATTCGCCAACTACGCTGCTTACATGCTCGCCATACTGAATTACGCCTACAGAAAGGAAACACTACAATTTCTGAAGACGACTGTCGCAGTACAATATTTCATCTGTCTATCTCTACGCCATAAAACTGTTTGCATAAATAACAACGCCAACATCAAAAACAACACCGGTAGCAGTGTTAGTTACGGAATAAAAACCGTCGATTTTGACATGGGTATATAAATCATTGACTGTGAATTCAACATGGAAAGCAAAAGCTCCAGCGAAAAGTTTCTGAAAGTGGCTCAATAAAAAAAGAAAGCTATTCACTTACTTAACTGCAAACGGTAGGTCACCGTATTATGCTTTTCTCGTAAATCATCTATCTGTATTTTATCGTTAGAAAATCAATTGTCTACACATTTTCATATTGTATAAAACCTTGACATTTTTATTGGTTTTATTTATTATATATTTATTTGTTTGACACACTTGGGGGGCAAGAATAAGTAAAGGATATTACTAGGCTATCATACAATATATCGATTCCTACCGAGGAAGTGTTAGATACACGGGCGATACATATTGATCTCCATTAAGATAAATGTTCATTCACACACACACACAAACACACGCACATTGACTTTACAGATTCTCGAGCAATAAAAGATCTGAATTAAACGATCTTATATTTATAAAGAAAATAAAAACTGTTGACTATGCACATTAACAATAAGAAATCTTTTGCTTTGGTTGGAGCGTGTAACAGTCTTATAGAAAAAGCTGTCCGACGTTCGTCGGTTAGGCATTTCGAAGTATTTACTTTAAAAACAATCAGAAAGAAAATCTGATTTATAATGAGAAAAACATTATATGTGATATACAGGTTAAGAAAAAAACATTTTTAATTTGTTTGGAAAGTGTAAAGTACGAAGCCGTCTGGTATTCAACAGGCATTTTCGAATATTTCATGGCTGTGCGCCTAAGCTTGTTTTGCAACCACGTAGTTTCAGGTTCAGTCCTATTACGCAGTATCCAGAGCAAGTATCTTCAAGTATAGCCCCCGGCCGACCAATGCCTAGTGAGTGAATTTGGTAGACAGAAATTGCAAGACCGTTATATATATGTAAGGGACGACCGTGCGAACTCAAAAAGGAGAAATGGTGACGAATGGAAAAACAGAGGATTCCTTTTATTTAAACGTGTCACACGGTCGAACACAAAATAATATATATCAATGTTGATATACATATGTTATGCGACGATAACATAGATGACCAGTAATGAAAGACCACAACCGTATAAGATGAATAACAGAGATATTTATTGTAGCGTTAAAGATGTATGTCTGTGTGAGAGTGTGAATGCGACATATAAGAACATAATCGAAGACAGGCCGTCGTACAAAGAAAAGTGTGTATGTGAGTGATACATGTGTGTATGAGTGTTTACAGCAGATAGAAAGAGAGTCAATAACACGTGAGCAATT
>NC_068985.1:26961224-26961972 GCF_001194135.2 Octopus bimaculoides
CCTTAACGTAGTTCTCGGGGAGATTCAGCATGACAGAGTGTGACAAGGCTGGCCCCTTGAAATACAGGTACAACAGAAATAGGAAGAGAGAGTGAGAGAAAGTTGTGGTAAAAGAGTACAGCAGGGTTCACCACCATCCCCTGCCGGAGCCTTGTGGAGCTTTAGTTGTTTTCGCTCAATAAACACTCACAACGCCCGGTCTGGGAATCGAAACCGCGATCCTACGACCGCGAGTCCGCTGCCCTAACCACTGGGCCATTGCGCCTCCACACGTTGGATATTATGCCGCATACTATATGGTTTGGCTCTCTGTGCTCTGAGTTCATATTCAGCCGTGGCCAATTTTGTCTTTCATTCTTTGGGGGTCGATAAAAAGAATGAATCCATGGTAGTAGATTAGCGCAACTATAAGAACGTCGAACCTTGCGATATTTGTCACCGCGTGTTTATTTTCTAAGTTCAAATTTCTCCACGGCTTATCTGGGTGGTAGACTTAATGTGTTGCACGGTTTAAACCACCACATGACTTAAGCGATTGCTGTTGTTGGCACTCCGTCGCTTACGACGTCGAGGGTTCCAGTTGATCCGATCAACGGAACAGCCTGCTCGTGAAATTAACGTGCAAGTGGCTGAGCATTCCATAGACACGTCTACCCTTAACGTAGTTCTCGGGGATATTCAGCGTGACACAGTGTGACAAGGCTGACCCTTTGAATTACAGGCACAACAGAAACAGGAAGTAAGAGTG
>NC_068985.1:26963939-26966673 GCF_001194135.2 Octopus bimaculoides
CCGTTGACAGGCCTCTGGTAGTTATAGTGTTAAACACTTTCGGTATGCAAATTAGGGACTCCTTCATAGAGTAACTGCTGCATTTGTTGAGTACATAAGCAGTTTGGCTGATTGTTTCTCTAGAGATTGTCAAATTGATGTGGACGCCTTTGATGAGAACCTAATAAGGTTCAAAGATCGATTAAGGGTTCATTTTTTTTTCAGTCTGCGGAGAAATGGCTAAAAATTTTCCCTGCTTATAATTATACCATATGTGACGTATATATATATATATATATATATATATATATATATATGCACCCCCAACACACACGCTTGTATATGTTTGTACCCATTTAGATATGTATATATGTGTACATACTTATAGGCTCTGTGTATGTGTCACGAGTTCTGCTGGTAACGTGTAGCCTGGTACAACCGGCTGTATGGCTGGGTTATCGGCAACTAAGCCAGTTCCTTCATCAGATTTACCTGGTGAGGAGGGTTGCAAGAAGTTCGTCGAGACAAAACAACATCAGCCAAAATATGTATGACCCCCAACGTAAGGTAAACGATTATCTATCGATTGCGTAGGGACACAGAAAAACGCATGGTGAAAGAACACCATGATGACTTCTTAGTTCCCCGATGGTGTTTGTCCCCGTCTATGTTTAGCCCCTCGTGGGTAATAAAAAATATGACTTCTTAGTTCTTCTTAGAACATCTGTGTAGGAGACGGATACTCTGATGTAAAGTCTAAGCGTTGTGAAGCCTGAGTGTTGTTCATCCCAACGTATGCTGGGCCAGCGAGAGAAAAGCTGTGTCATTTGAAAAGTGAGTGCAGTTCAGTAGACACTCCATTACGTATAATCGATTTCACAATGGGAAAACAGAAACGTCAACTTTGCAGTTTATGTTGCAAGCTGCTGGCTGGACGAAAGAGCCATCTCAGAAGTCACCAGCGACAAGTAAATAATGCTGAGAGGCGCTATCAATGTCCAGGAAACGGTCGTGCTTGGACACAAGCTTACTTTCATTGTGTGTATGTGTATATACCAGTCTCTCTGTACGTATGTAAATGTGTGTGTGTGTGTGTGTGTGTGTGTGTGTGTGTGTGTGTGTGTGTGTGTGTGTGTGTGTGTGTGTGTGTGTGTCCCCGAGAAATAACATATGAAATAGAGAAAAAATAGTGAAAGCGTAGCAACACGAAGCTTGATAAGTGGGACGTGATTTGTGTAAATGACATACGATATTAGAAACATGCGAAATATCGAGAAATTGATAAGTGTCCGAAAAAATCAGAGAAAGATAAAGAGATTATCCAGAAAAAATAGGGTTTCTTCGTTTGCGTTTTATTTTTGTTTTTGCTGTTCATTTTTGTTTAAAAAAATAACATTTGATTCTCATTCCTTTCAAGAATTATATAAAAAAACTTTTGGCGATAATTGTTTTATCTTATTGTAGTCTTAAAATACATTTAACGTATCCATTGCTATATACAATTACTAGCTATGACAATTTGTATTGTGTGTATGTGTGCGTATGTGAAAGTAAGTACGTGACATAAACCTAATATGATCTAGAAATGAAAATGGAATCAGATTTTCAAAATGTTTCATAACTATTAACGAACAGTTTCAATAACCACTACATATTTTTTACTCCTTCGTCGAGCCACGGAAAAGGTACTTGTCCAAGATGTCACTCTGTGTTATCGAATTTGGGGATCTCATCGCTACGAGACAAACATTTTAGCCACTCACCCATGTCTACCGTAGTCCTATATAAACTGTCTGAAATAAAAGACCCTTGTTGCTCGAACGTAGAGAAATCGCCAAGTACCAGTGGTCTATTTGATTAAGATTGTTGTGTGACAACATAGATTACTCTAGACGGCTAGCGGCTCTTGATCTGAGGTTGAATTCACCAGGAAAATTGGCGAGATATTATCTGATGAGAGAAACGCAATATGACTCATATAAACTTGGGATAGCCCTGGCTAAAGTTGAATTCGTTCGGTTGTTTATTACTGTCAGCCCCTAATTTCTAGAATCTTCGGCCAGACTGTTTGGCACGAAAACTTGCTGCATTAGTTCGGTTTGTTTCATAAGCCATTGCAAGTTAGCTAGGGCCATATTCATGTAGGCGTTAATACCTTCAATGGCAACGCTTCTCCTTTTATGGAAATACATTACTCCGTGTCTCTACACTGGGAAAATCTGAGAGTTCTAGTTCAAATCAGTCAGTGTCTCTCTATATGCCATTTCGTTTTTTAAGATGATAGACGACAGTAAGAAGAAAATTCGACTTCAATTTCTAGCATGCTCCACGTAAAGGATTCCACCACTAACTCGACGAAGTCCGTAAAAACCGAACGTGCGACCCAGTTTCAATTTCGATGAGGAATTCATTTAGATAAGTTATTAAAGCCCCCTCCCCTCCAAACAGCGGTAGCATTACAAGAACTTCACATATGGTGCTCATACTTATGCAGTAACTTGTGTTTATAAAGGAAATTAATACAAACACGACAGATGTCACTTAGTACGACATAAGTGACTGTTTTTTTTTTTATTTCAGGTAGAAATAATTACATTCTATTTGTCAACTTGAACGAGTACAATCTTTTTTCTTTAGTTTTATAATCTTTAGCCGTTACGGCTACGACCATGCTAGAGCACTGCCTTCAGAGGTGTGTGTGTGTGTGTGTGTGTGTGTGTGTGTGTGTGTGTGTGTGTGTGTGTGTGTGTGTGTG
>NC_068985.1:26967166-26979248 GCF_001194135.2 Octopus bimaculoides
AAAGTCATTATACATGATATAATAAGAAAGGAAACAGCGTAAAGGTGAATTAATGGCGGGAAAATACAAAACAACTGGCGGGCATATGTCGAATCGCAACAGTCCGATTGTAATACAAATTAATATAAATTCTAATGGAAAAAATTTGTTAAGTCTGATTTGAATATTAATATTTGTATGTGAAGGTGACGAGCTGTCAGAATCGTTATCACACCGGGCAAAATGCTGAACGGCATTTCGTCCGTTGTTATGTCCTGAGTTCAAATTCCACCGGGCTCGACTTTGTCTTTCATCCGTTCAGGGTCGATAAAATAAGTACCAGCTGAACACTGAGGACAATGTAACCGACTTAGCCCTTTCCCCGAAACTGCTGGCCTTGTACCACAATTTGAAACCAATATTAACATTTGTGTAGAAGGTAAGGAGTAAGGGAAAATAACTTGATTATACTGAGATTGTATTTTACTCTGTTCGAACGGGAATGCGCGCACACGCACATACACCACGTTCGCGCGCACAAATATGTATGCGTGTGTGTGTGTATCTGTGTATCGATAGAGCATACTATTCTGAAGGTATTTTTCATTACCTTTCTAAGACAGTTATTCTCATTATAGTGTCCCTTGCTGGCTGATTTTATACCAGCCATTCTTGATGTGAACAACTGCGATATAATTTTTGTTGCTAAACTAGTAACAGTCTTTAATTCAACAGCTGCTGTTGAGGCGAACAGTCAACGAAACATCTACATGCCCGGTATATTAAAAGGTTCATTCTTCCTGTTTGTTTCATTTATTTGGACATTAATTCATAGCATCGGCTACCTACTGAGCTGTTGTGCACTCTCAGTGATCAAGTAGGTTATATTTGTTCACTAAGAGTTCATAACGGCTCAACTAAATTATACAGCCTAGATTACTGTACATCTGTCTAAGATATAATTATTCTTGTCATATGCTTGGCAATAACTATAATGTGGATAAGAGTCCATGGTAGACCCAATTCATGAATTAGTTTCAGTTTAAGCAGTTTTACTTTACATTCCTAGTCTCTTGAAAAATGCCACATCATTCCAGTCCCTATATAAATTTAAAACTTTCATCCTAGTCAAGAAATTCGACTTTACATGAAGTAAGAGTGACAGTCAGCAGAAAATTTAGAGTATCATACTAAACAATTTACTGAATCGTAATATAAAATCTTGCTGGAATTTAAATAAGAAACATCATCACCAGCTGTGCACGACTATATCTCCTTATTGCAAGTATGTGACTTTCCGCTTCATAAAAGAAATCCACATATATTGATGAAACTGAACAAGAATAAATTGCGTAATGTGTGATTGTGTAATGTGTATGTCTTCACGCTAGGGAAGTTGTATCAGCACGAGAGAGTTTCATGGTTTAATAAGAGGATGAGGGATAGAGACCATGACTCTCTTGAGGGTTTCCAAAACAAATATGAAGAAGGCAGCATTTTATCCTACAGTCGAAGACCTGGCCCAAATGTAGGAACGGATCCGTTAAAGGCCACAAAAGGACAAGATGGAAGCGGTGTTAAATCAAGGACAGATATCGTTCAGACATGTGAAAATTGTTACAACATATGAAGGTTGGCCTGGATGTGTTTTACTGGATTTATTTCATTACAATACTTCATTATGCTGAGTTTAAATATTAACAAGATGAAATTTGCTGAGGTCAAATGAAATATGTACCAGTGAAGATAATCGGTTCAAAGAGTTCAGTGTGCAATAGTCATCACCACTGATATTGTGCATAGTAAAAAGATACCAATATTAGTCAATATTTGTCACCTTATTTTGGGGTAGTTGACCTCTTCAAGGCAACCTTCTCAAATAGTCACAGTTGCCAGTACCATAACTACCATGTCGGCTCTGTGTTGTTGTCATCACGAAACTCAAGGGAAGTAAAGACATTATGCAACTGTTACGTAAATAAGCACGTTTTAGTGACTCAATATCATGTTATTAGATATATACTATTACAAATTTCCTGACGAGAAAGAGTAAAAGAAACCGAAAGAAAATGAGAGAGAGAGAGAGAGAGTTGGGTGTATGAGGAAAACGGTAGATGATCCACGCTTGCTTTAAATTGCTTCTCTCAACCGTACGCAATCGTTCGCCAGGAGTATCACATTCTTCATTATATCAATTCAGGTTTTGTTTACTTCGAATTACACAAACATTAACGAAACAGTTAGTGGGGGTCTCTTGTTTGTTGACGCTGTGCACAACAAAAGGTCAGAGGGAACTGACATTAACCAACAAAAGTAGACATCTGACAAGGGCTGCAACATGAAACTAAAACACAACTCCACCTTCAACAACCATTCGTCTCATCAGGCATTTATTTTGCAATGCCAACAATGATCAAACTCGCCATTAGTTTAGATATACTAGCGAAAATTATGTGGCATGTAATAATATGGCAGTAGTGATTGTGCAAAGTATTGGCGGTGGTGGTGAGTTACTGAGTACCACGTGTTTGTGACTGTAAACCGATCCAAAGGACAATTTAGGATGACTTACTTAACCTTACACCACTATTATAGCTATTAGGTAGATAGAGAGACAAAGAGATAGATAGATAGATAGATAGATAGATAGATAGATAGATAGATAGATAGATAGATAGATAGATAGATCATAGGCCACTTAAATATCGGTCGAAAAAACAGTTGAATAATGTTATCTCTCAGAATATGCGCTGGAGCGTTGGATCAAATGACACACACACACACACATTTATATATGATGGATTCTCTTGTCGTGAGGGGTTCAGTAAGATAAAGTGTTAATCATGTTCTGTGGACACGAGTGTGTCTCTTGAGACCTGCTGGTGCCTGCAAAACCTTTTGGCAAATGGAACAAGTTGAGGACTCAGTTTGCCTGAGTGCTTGTCGATCATTGACAATGTGTTTTCTTGAGTAGACGGCAAGATTTGTTTTGCTTTGTGCCCAAAAACCACAACGACCGGTAAGGTTTCCATTAAGAGGAGCAGCGTTTTGCCAGCATGCCTTTTACGCTTGCACGAAGTTCGTCCCGATGCTGGTGGCGACTTTGCTCAAATCTTTCAACTAGGAAGCAGAACAGGTACCAGGTCATGCGTTCTGACGCTTTGTTTTCCCAGAAAGAAAATGGAATGTTGCATCGCTTCAGATACTTTTACGCTATTTGATTCCACGATCCAACGATCCAACTGCTTTGTAGACTCTCTCTCTTTTACTCTTTTACTTGTTTCAGTCATTTGACTGCGGCCATGCTGGAGCACCACCTTTAGTCGAGCAAATCGACCCCAGGACTTATTCTTTGGAAGCCTAGTACTTATTCTATCGGTCTCTTTGCCGAACCGCTACGTTACGGGGACGTAAACACACCAGCATCCATTGTCAAGCGATGTTGGGGGGACAAACAGACACACACACAAACATATACACACACATACACACATATACACATACATATATACGACGGGTTTCTTTCAGTTTCCGTCTACCAAATCCACTTACAAGGCTTTGATCGGCCCGAGGCTATAGTAGAAGACACTTGGCCAGATTTTATATATTATAATTGTTGATTAATTGCGTCGTCAGGAATTTTCCAATACAAATTTGTAGTTTTACATTAAAATGCTAATCTCGCCATAATATTGTGTGTGTATGTTTGAGTGAGAGAGAGAGAGAGAGAGAGAGAGGGAGAGAGAGAGCGTGAGCGTGTATATGTGTATGTTCGTTTATGAACGTAGGTTTGTGCTTTGAACAAAACGACAGCTCAGTCGAAATTATACAAAAGGGTATTCATAATTTATTACCATACTGAGAGGAACACACATACACTCACTTTGCTTTTAATTTTCCCTCTTTCTCTCTCCCTCGCCTTCTCTCTGTACGAATGCGCGCGCGCGAGTGTGTGTATATATGTGTATGTATATATATATATATATATATGTATATACGTATATATATGTATTTATATGTATGTATATGTATGTATATGTATCTATATATATGCATGTATGTATATATTTATATTGGGTTGGCAAGAAAGTCATTTCGGTCTTTTAGTGTGAAATAAAAGTAATGTTTTTCATACAAAGAATGAACTTAAATCAATTATATATTTTCCATTTTGTTCGATGACCTTTTGCCATCTTTCTGGCAACTTCACGATTCCGCGTTCATAGATCTTCTGGTTTTTATCAGCCAAAAACTGGAGCAAGTGCAATTTCAGGTCATCATCGTTATTGAAAGTTTGACCATTCAAAGAATTTTGCAAACTTCGAAATAAATGGTAATCTAATGGTACAAGGTCATGGCTATATGGTGGATGTAACATCACTTCCAAACCAAGCTCCAATAAGTTTTCATGGATTAGCAAAGACGTGTGTGGTCTAGTGTTGTCATAGTGGAACACGATTCCTTTACGATTTGCCAATTCTGGCCGTTTTTCTTTGATTGCTTCCTCCTGTTTCATTAGTTGTTGACAGTAAACACCTGAATTGATCGTTTGGTTCCTTGGAAGCAGATCAAAATACACAACACCTTTGTAATCCCACCAAATTGACAGCAAGGCCTTCTTTTGATGCAATTCAGCTTTCGATGTGGTTTATGCTGGTTCATTACGCTTGGATCATGATCGTTTTCAATATATGTTATTGTAGACAATCCATTTTTCATCAAAGGTGATGATTTGTTTCAAAAAATGATCGATTTCATTCCGTTTGAGATGCATATCGCAAATGTTGATTCGTTGTACTAAGTGAATCTCTTTCAATTTATGCGGAACACAAAAATCGAGCTTCTTAACGAGTGCAAGACATTTTAAGTGATTTTCAATTGTTGTGTGTGTGATTCATTTAACCCCTCTGCAATCTCTCGCACGTTATATGACAATCAGATTCAATTATGGCTTTGATTCGGTCATCATCAACTTCAATTGGTCGACTAGAAGCGTTGGTCAACTTGAGTGAAAAATCTCCAGAACGGAATTTTTAAAACCATTTCTTATATGTGCGTTCTGTTAAGCAATCAACACCATAAATTTCACATATCTCTTTGTGAGCCTCAGCAGTTTTCTTGCCTTTACGAAAAAAAAAAATATATATAGCGAAAATGTTGGTTTTTGCGCTCCATGTTAAAATTGACACTGAACTAACAGCTTTAAACAAATTTACGCGCAATTTGCTTCTAAAGTAAGCTAAAAGTAACGGCTATCAAATGTAAAAAGGAATAAAAATCATAATATTGATAAAAAACGAAATTACATTTTTTCCAACCCAATATGTATGCATGTATGTATGTATGTATATATGTATGTATGTATGTATATACACATATGCGTATGCGTGTACATGTATGTATATAAGTATATATATGTATGCATGCATATATATACACACATATATATTACTAGACCCCCACACACACACACATATATATATACATACATGCATAAGCATATATACATATATTATGTATATATGCATAAATATTCATATATATGCATAGTCTCGCTATGCCTTATCGAAATATTAAAATGTATATATGTATGTATGTGTGTATGTATGTATGTATGTATGTATGTATGTATGTATGCATGTATGTATGTATGTATGTATTTATGTATGTATATATAGATAAGACTGTCAGAAAAATTCGTTCTTTTTATATCTAGTTTAGTTGTTTAAATTTTATTTTATTTTTATTTATTTATTTGTGTCATCTCTACTCTTCATCCGCAGCATTTGTTTAATGTTTTTGAAAGTTTTATAAATTTTAACTCTTTGCAAACACATTACGTTGGAATGCCAAGTAGAAAGAAAAAAAACACGAATTTATTTAACAACCCAATATATGCTTTTATTACGGCTGTAGTAACTCTTCACAAACTGTTTCTCAGAGCTTCACTTTACTGTTAGTCGGTCAGTTGTGATCATACAAAACGTTGTGAAGATTTTTGCAGCTTTAATAAAAACATGTTACTCTAACTTCGGTATTCGAGTAAGATATATATATATATATATACACACATAATTAAGGGATCAGCAAATATTTGCTTCACCACATACCGAAGTTCAGAAATAGCAGCTAAAAAAGCTGAGACTCCAACAGATAGCATTACAGATAGCTTTTTTAGCTGCTATTTCTGAACTTCGGTATGTGGTGAAGCAAATATTTGCTGATCCCTTAATTATGTTTATAAATATATATGAGCTTTTAAATAAGTTCTCCACCGATAATGGTGCTTACATACCGAAGGGCTTGGTAAAAATGATTAATTGTTGATTTATTAATAAATTAATAAATTGATAATCCTTTACCCTTTTAATTTGTATATATATATATATAGGCGCAGGCGTGACTCTGTGGTAAGAAGTTTGCTTCACAACCACATGGTACCACATGGTATGTATGCGTTATGTACCTATTCTACATATTCATATACTTGTGTGTGGGTGCGTGTTTGTGTGTTTGAGTATGTATGTGTGTGTATGTATTTGTGCGTGTACCTCTGCTTCCTTGCGTGTGCGTGTTTGAGGGTGTCTATGCGTATGAGTTTGTGTATGTATATCCGAGTTTGTACGATTGTGTATAGAACAATATATTAATCAATGAAATTCCAACTTTTATTATTTACAATTTTTACAATCATACAATTTTACAATATTGAAATAAACTATTCATCAGATTTATGTAGTGACAGTCGTGTTCCACGATTGACAACTGTGACAATTGACACAGTTGTGAATCGTGGAACAAGACTGTTCCTACATAAACCTGATGATTGCGTAACGCATGAAAGTACTAGTGTATTGAAATAAACTAGTACTTTCATGCGTTACTAGTACTTTCTGAGAAGAAAGTAGGAAAGGAGATGAGAGTCCCAGAGAAGAGGACGTTCAGAAGATTTCTTGTACGTAATTCTATCTCACCAGGTGACTGAAACGACCTTCTGGAGATACTAGATGTTAAAAGACTCGATAGATTTAATATACCGTTTATATGTATAGTCCATGTCTCACACCCAACAAGAAGATTGAGAACACAAGCTGCTCGGTGGACAAGTATTTTGATATGTAGACTGAGATAGTCGTTTTGAATGAATCTCTTTCTGAGCCTTCCAAAGTCTTTCAACAGCCTATCTAAGGCAGTTCAGTATTTCCTAGTCCAATGTGCGATCATTGGAAATGATGCCACCTAGGTTACTGAATTGAAAGGTTGTGGGTAGCCAGCCATTGACAAATGACCTCAATTTTCTGGACACTGGCTCTCAGATCCGTTCTTTCATACGCTGTATCTACTGGCTTGATGACAGCCAGAGAACAGTATACTGTAGTTAGCTGCAGTATGTCATATTGTAGTTCAATGATCTATAAAGGTCTGAGCTTGGTAGCGACCTACTGCCTTCTGATGTTGAAGATTCCTGTCGAGACTTTTCAATATATTAAACAGTGCGTATAATGTGTGATATGAATAAAGTTAGGAGCTCTTTGATAATTAGTAGATATCATTTGAGGTACAACAGTTGAATGTCATTCAACTTTATAACACGTTTATCTACATAAATACATACAGAACATACTGATATACACGAACATAAATGCAAACATACACACATTATCGGAAAGTTGTATATGCAACACAAAGCGCACATTATTATGTGATTACAAATATATGTAAACCTATATATATATATATATATATATATATATATATATATATATGTATATATGTATGTATGTATGTATGTATGTATGTATGTACATGTATGTATGCATATATATATATATGGTCAAAGCAAGAATAAATAAGGAGTTTGTAAAATGAAAAGGAAATTCTATATGACAAGGCAGAATCTAAGAAAGGAAATTGTTTATCTTTGATTATATAAACTGCATCAAGAATGCTGTGAATCTTTCCCGAGGGAGAAGGAGAAAATCGGGTTTACTATATGTATTCCGGAAACATCTGAAATAATTTGGTCTTGATATTTCTAGTGAGAGATGAATCACTTTGAATTTCAAATATATGCTGAATTATTAAATTATTTGGTTAAATGCTGCTTGACAAGACTCATTAATGGATCGATATCATTATATTGTCTGTTTATCATATCCTTTCCCAAAGACCCAATGGCATGATAAGGACCACATCCGGAACAGGATATCTGATGTACTATGACTGGTATTACAGCTCATTAAAATTGTACATTATAAAACATTTCGGCGTGTGTGTGTGTGCATGTATGTGTGTGTGTGTGTGTGTGTGTGTGTGTGTGTGTGTGTGTGTGTGTGTGTGTGTGTGTGTGTGTGTGTGTGTGTGTGTGTGTGTGTGTGTGTGTTGATGGATGATGTGTCAGCAGAAATACACACAGATATATCTAACGAGTAGGTTAGTACGTAGTCTTTTGTACAGCTAGAAATAGCAGCTAATCACCCTCAAACCACAGCCTACTGTTTCAGGAAAAGACATATCGCATTATGTTAGCCGAAGTACATTATTCCTGAAAAAGTGGAATGGTCATGGTTGGAATGCCTTTCAATTAGGACTAATTTGGGATTAAATAGCAGTAACAACTTCAGGCTTTTGCTACGGACTCAGAAATCCTCCACAAACTACACCCTACTCTCTTAAAAGAAGGGCATATTGAATCATGTAGTGTGCGGCTCGCTTTGCCTTAAAAGAACGAAAAAAAAGGTAGAATGGTAATGAGTGGAATGTCTTTGATTGTAGATCTATTCGACTAGGAAAACTTGGGGCAAAATAACAGAAACAACAATTTGAGACACTGAAAGATCATTATTTGACTCTGAAGACTTGAGCGTCGCACTGAATGCCTGAATTTTTAAACCACTTTCGGTTTGTTTGTAAGTGGAATTTGCCTTTCCTTCCTTCTGGATTGATAAATAAACTACCAGTAAAATACTAGGGTCTGTTCAATTACCCATACCGTCTCCATAAAAAAAAAAAACTGAGGCATGTGTCTCATCAAGACAAATCATTATTAATTAGTGAGTTGATAGAATCGCTTAAGCGGTATTTCTTCCGTCTCTTCACGTTCTGAGTTCTAAATTCCACCGTGGTCAACATTTGCTTTTTATTATTTCAGTCAATAAAATAAAATACTAGCCATGTACTTGGTCGATTTTATTGACTAATACTCTCTCCCTGTTATCGCTAGCCTTAGAATCAATTATTTATTGGTGGATTGGCTGAATCGGTAGAGCATCATGCCAAATGTCTTACAGTATTATTTGTGTACCTCTACGTTCTGAGTTCAAATTTTGCCGAGGTTGTTTTTGCATTACGTTTTCTCGCCGTTCATAAAATATGTACCTTTCAAATACTGGGGTTGATACAGTCGTCCGACGTCACTTCTACAATGTATGATCTTGCGTCGATGTTAGAAACCATTATTTATCACTCCATATTACAGTAGCTTGCACCATATTGTAAGATGTTATATTTCAGGTGAACCGAATTTGCAACCCGATATCGATTCATTGACATATCTACATCACGTGAATGCGCTTTAAAAAGTAATGTGTGTTGTATATTTTCTATTTATGAACGAAATTCTCTAAGATCTTCATCAAATATGGCAGTACTTCTCAGAATTCTTTATAGAATAAATTAGCACCTCAGGTTGTGACCCTTTAGGGCGATAGAAAATTATATGTGGGCACTGAAGACACAGGGTTGGTAAGATACAATAGATGCATCTATGCAATTTTAGTCTTTCTCTCCTATTTTAATATTAACTTTAAAATCAAAATTAGTGTAAAAATTGTGATAAATAGCTTGTTTGCGACAATCACAACAACAACAGTAACGATAACCACAATAACTATTTACAATAGTAACCGACTTTCAAATGTGAATACGTTAATAAACAAAACTGAATATATACCACCTATGCGTGAATATTACAATTAACAAACTGAAGCATAAAAAACATTGTCAAAATTTCCGGCTATTTCCATAAATGCAATAAAGGCAACCACTGCACCTGTTGCTTGAGGTAAAGTCCTGACTTGGATATGCATGTATATACATATATACATATTTGAGAGTTGTTGATTCTAACTATGAATGCCATCTGTTAATCTCATAATCAGCCACATGTAGAAGCAGTCATGTGCATGTGGACAGAAAATACATCGGAATCTATACTATAAAAGGCATATTATGATAAATTTCAGCCGATAAATACGAGGGTCTGTATGGAACTGAAAGAATACGTACCTGCATTTTGGCCGAATCTGTGTCCTTCAGGTTGAGTCAATAACTAAAGTTAAGTAGTGATGTGTCAAATATCTGCTTATAGTAGAATGGTGCTGTGGTTAAGTAATCACACACTTCAAACTATTGCCCGGAAGTAAATCGTTCTAACTTGGTATTACGAGTGATTATTAAAAATGGATGTGGACAGTGTTGAATGGTAACAAGGGGGCGTTGAAAAAGTATTATTACAAAAAAAAAAAGATGCGATAGTTAATAAAGCTTGTTGTGAAACGGTGGAATAAGGTGCGGACAGGGAGACGAATTAAGTACAGTACAAAATTTGGGACTGTACTATATTCTAAATTCACACATTCTAAGTTCAAATCCCGCCGATGTCGACACGATTTTTCACTCATTCAAACTTAGTAAAACAGTAATATTCTGAAATAAATCGATCAATCAATATTTACCCCCATATCCCTGTGAAACTGGCTTTACGACTAGTCAAAAGAGATTATTATTTCAATCCAACGTTACATCAAATGCTAGTATTCAATACTGTAATTCAATAGCGGTGAATTCTGTTAATGATGTTGGTCGTGGCACACACATTAAATCATAGGGTATAAAATCCATGAACGTTATATAATAATGTTTTAGCACCAGTATAAGCTTTAGATGTATGCATTGGTGGGGTGGAACACTATGTAATACATTTGACTTGTGTATTATTAACAAATATTTAGCGATAATATTTAAATTTTTGTTTGTTTTAAAATTAGAGACGTATTTATTAATGGGTAATGTGTGTGTGTATACATACATCCTTATGTATATGTGTGTATATATTCTCATATTTTAGGTGTATGCATGTGTGTGTGTGTAATTCATGAGAGTTTCAAATAAGCGATATATTTATTGATGGGTTGGGCAATAGATGGTGAAGCTAGTTAAGATATCTCAGCTTATCCACTGTAACTTCAGAGAATCAGTAAAGACTCTCTGAATAACAACCAAATCTTCCTTGAATTGTACCCAGCTATTTTTAAAAGGACGTATTGAATAAGATGATCACAAGTGGACAGTGTTTTATTTAAAAACGGCACGGTGACCACGGGTGGAACATCTTCCATTATGGTGCCTACTCACTTTGACCTGAGCTAAACAGCCACAGAACCAACTCAACTGATCCTTCTCTTTCTTTTTCCTTTCCTACAAAGATACTCTATACAGAGCTAGGTTCATGGTTCACTAAAAGCCGATAGATATATTATTCTGTAGTATAGTATGGCACGGAAACAAATCATTGCTAACGCAACTGTATCACCACGCGCGCGCGCGCATATTTAAATTATGAACGTTAATTACGTAATTATATAAATGATGTTTTTATTCCAAGAATCAGCTGTCGAAATCTGTTGAATTATGAATCACATATAAGATGTACGCTTTTCTGTGGTTTTATTCTAAATGTGTTGCTTTTAAATATAGTTTGAGTCGATTCTGTGTATATCCATGCCAAGTGTATTCCATCAATATTTATTGCATTATAATTACGTATAAGAGTTTAAACGATATATTAATAATTGAACTCTTAAATACCGTGGATATATTCTTATCATGTTTAATACATTGACTCACAACATACACACACACACATATATATATTATCTTTTACTTAAGTCATTAGACCGCGGTCATGCTGGGGCACCACCCTGAAGAACTGTTAGTCGAATGAATCGAATTCGGTCCTTATTTATTTTTAAGCCTGGTACTTATTCCATCGATCTCTTTTGCCGAACCGCTAATGTTACGGGGACATAAACATACCAGCATC
>NC_068985.1:26979413-26980199 GCF_001194135.2 Octopus bimaculoides
ATATATATACATATATACGACAGGCTTCTTTCAGTTTCCGTCTACCAAATCCACTCACAAGGCTTTGGTCGGCCCGAGGCTATAGAAGAAGGCACTTGCCCAAGGTGCCACGCAGTGGGAATGAACCCAGAACCATATGGTTGGTAAGCAAGCTACTTACCACACAGCCACTCCTGCGCCTATATATATATATATATATATATATATATATATATATATATATGCATGTATGTATGTATATATGTATATTTCATCGTGTCAAACCGTTAAGCCCGACATCTCCGTTTTTTACCTCTCATACCTTTCTGTCGAGGAGCGTAGGCTCGAAGCATCAAAGTCTTTTCCATTCTTCCTGAGCGTTCAACTAATACACCTGCTTGTTGTTCCGTTACCTACTTTTGTCTCTTGTTTTCTGTACATTTGAACCGTGTATGTGTGCCTGTATGTGAGTGAAATTGAGTGTGGAAGCGCGTGACCTTGTGATTGGGCTGTTCGACTCACAATCATAATGTAGTGAGTTCAGTTCTTGGATCGTACAACGCACTGTGAAATTCAAGGAACTTTATTTCACATTGTTCCAGCTCGTTAGTACCAACAGAGTTTATGTGCAGTTCTTTTTTCCTTCCAGCCGCCATATCCTGGATGTGCCACTGGGTCAAAGGGTGAAGGAGAGTCGAAGGGGTGTCAGTGTCTGCTCGTGACTACACAGGCACTTAAAATTAGTAGCGAAAGTATGTTAAAATCAAGCCATATTCTTTCGCTGGTAACGCTTCTCTCTTTACGCAC
>NC_068985.1:26980780-26984285 GCF_001194135.2 Octopus bimaculoides
TGTGTGTGTGTGTGTGTGTGTGTGTGTGTGTATGTTTGTGTGTCTGTGTTTGTCCCTCCCAACATCGCTTGACAACCGATGCTGGTGTGTTTACGTCCCCGTAACTTAGCAGTTTGGCAAAAGAGACTGATAGAATAAGTACTACGCTTCCAAAGGATAAGTCCTGGGGTCGATTTGCTCGACTAAAGGCGGTGCTCCAACATGGCCACAGTCAAATGACTGAAACAAGTAAAAGAGTAAAAGAGTAAGCTATAAGACCCAACTGAAACTCTAACGTACCTCACAAACTCGGCTCGCCGGGTACTTACCTTTACTCAACACTGTTGTACATACATATACATGCATCTACGTCTTTAGTTATACATGCGATCTGATGTTCACTTCTTCATGAATTCTGACAGATTATAATGCAAAGAGTAAAGCATAATGTAAAGATTAAATTGAGTTGTTTACTGATAATACGGATTGAAATCATATTTCTTAAAACAACCGAGATAAAATACCAAAAACAGATATGGATATCAATGAATATAATATTTGCAAAGGAGAGTAAGGTACCCACGTCAAAACACTATGAACTAACAACAGCAGTTGCTTGTTCATGGAACCACTTCGCTGGTTCTGTGCATGTGATGAGAATCTTAAATGGACCGGGGGCACAGTTTTGCATACACGACACCTTTAGAATATAGTACAGTACTCGACATACAACAGACCAACCACAAGTTCTGCGAAAGTATTTCCCGATTATGGTGGGGGAGTGTAGATGCGGTAGTGTCTTTATCTTTAGAATATGTCTTTTGTTAGACTTGTATAATAATTACTAAAATCGTGTGATTCAGCTCATAAAATCTTAGATAACGTTTCTTTTTTCATTATCCCAAAGTTTGACTTATTAACTCCATTATTCCTTTACATACTTAAAATTGGTTGATGGAATGCACTCAAAAATCTTGAGTAGATGAAAAGTATCAAATATCTCTTTACTACATGTAAAAAGTCAAATTGCAAAGAAACCTTGATTTTATATCAACGTTCACTTGACGTACAGTCCATTGACATGGGCTTCTATAACTATACATTAAAAAATAGAAGCATCCCCAATATTTTGCAAATCAATTTCCGATCCTAACAGACATGTTGTTGTTGTTGGCACTCTGTCGCTTACGACGTCGAGGGTTCCAGTTGATCCGATCAATGGAACAGCTTGCTCGTGAAATTAACGTGCAAGTGGCTGAGCACTCCACAGACACGTGTACCCTTAACGTAGTTCTCGGGAATAGTCAGCGTGACACAGCGTGACAAGGCTGACCCTTTGAATTACAGGCACAACAGAAACAGGAAGTAAGAGTGAGAGAAAGTTGTGGTGAGAGAGTACAGCAGGGTTCGCCACCATCCCCTGCCGGAGCCTCGTGGAACTTTAGGTGTTTTCGCTCAATAAACACTCACAACGCCCGGTCTGGGAATCGAAACCGCGATCCTATGACCGCAAGTCCGCTGCCCTAACCACTGGGCCATTGCGCCTCCACACTAACAGACATATATCGGTAGGTATAAACTCCAGCTTAGCCAGACGTGGGAAGGGTTTGTATGGTTTGAATTCGAACCTATAAGTTGCAAGTACTAATTTAACCATTCAGTTAGTTTGTCTCATCAGACATGGGTAGGTCATCTGTGGGTTTTTTTTTCCATTTATTTTTGTTGATGCAGGACCATTTCGTAAATCTGTTACTCATTCTATAAAGTATCATTTTCATTTGATAATTTCGTCAATCAATTGTTGGCGGAGAAAATAGTGAAGCTCTGCCAGCAGGATGTTAAAATATCGTAGACCACACAAACTGCAATGAATCTGTTGTAGTTACTTGACGTTGCTACCCACCGAGGCAAACGTTGCACCCGATTAGAAAAGAGCCTACCGTCCCAAATCGACCCCCCAGAAAGATAGGTTGTTCAGTTAAATAACCAGATTTCCATGTGAAGAAACTAAACATTTAAGTGTGTCATCAGTTCGCTTACACACTGCGTACTTGTTGCATGTCCCCGTCTCGGGGAAGAAAATCTAAAAAGATTTTTTGTTGTTTATTTCTTATAAAAAGAAAAGAGTGTTGTGTATTTCGTGCTGGTAGTTTGGTATATCAAGAAACCACAGACATAAAATACTTGCCGTACAAAGCTGCTTGACAGTATCACCACTGCGTGTGGCTTCACTGATCCGGCGGGTTTTATGAAGTGGATGATCGATCGAGTATTCAAGGCATTGCTTTTTACGATGAGACAACCAATATTTATCATTATCTAAGGAGAAGTTTCGCCCATACATCATTAGAATAGCAACGAAAATATCTCTCGCAGAGTTTTCTTTATGACAACATCGAGAATCTAATCTTCTGACGGAGAGATAATGTTTTCGCGATTGTACAAATTAAGTTCAGTAAATTGTTGTAGAAATAGTACGAAATTTACGATATAATAACTTTGAAGTAGATAGGGAAATGTATACTTGATAAATAAAAGTCAATAAATATGTCAGATGTCGCGAAGGTTTGATAAACGGCATATTTTTACTATCAGAAAACAACCCAATAAAGCAAGCAAAAATAAATCATAACTCCTTTTTTTTTTCTGGTATCTTTCTTTTATATTGTTTTCTGTGAGTTTGGCACGATATACGTATCGATGACAATATCAAGTGATTCTTGTGAGTGCGTATTTTTATAGAGGGACATTATTCATAAGGCTTTCTCTCTCCCACTCTCTCTTTTTATGTACAGTAGGTTTATCTTCCTACGTATACTTGCGCATGCGCGCGCTTTCATACACACACTCATTCACTCATCATGCACACGCACACAAACACACACACACGCACACATGTATTGCGTGTGCTATGTACGAAGTTTGATAGAATTCATCCTTCTGAAAGATATTAACAAGAAATCGAGTTTCGTAGTTGGTACCTAGAAAACTTCACAGTGTAGGAAGAATATTAGTGTATTTTGAGACATATGGAGGAAATGGAATAAAGGCTAATGATGTTTCTTCACGAACATAACCACCGTTAAGGAAATGAATTTGCTGGAACGGAGACTGAAAACTAACACGCTTGTCTACTTTACCATAGTTGCTTCGCCGTTTGATCTACAATATATCAGACAAAATGAAATGCTGCTTTACTTATTAAATATCCTGAGAACACTGATGACTGAGTGATATCAAATAACTAACGGTAGGTCGGTGGTTTCTATCATACCACCGGCTCTGTGTTGTACCTCCGTGATCAACTCACAGGGTTTAGTGAATTTATTAATCCACTTTGATACTTATTCTGTCTGTTACTTTTGCCGAGCCACTAAGCTACAGGGACGTAAACAAATCAACATCGGTTGTCACGGTATGGAACAAACACACAAACGTGTGTGTGTGTGTGTGTGTGTGTGTGTGTGTGTGTGTGTGTGTGTATACGTGTACCTATACGACGGGCTTCAACGCAGTTTCCGTCAAC
>NC_068985.1:26985001-26988435 GCF_001194135.2 Octopus bimaculoides
CGGGTGTTGTGAGTGTTTATTGAGCGAAAACACCTAAAGCTCCACGAGGCTCCGGCAGGGGATGGTGGCGAACCCTGCTGTACTCTTCCACTACAACTTTCTCTCACTCTTGCTTCCTGTTTCTGTTGTGCCTGTAATTCAAAGGGTCAGCCTTGTCACACTGTGTCACGCTGAATATTCCCAAGAACTACGTTAAGGGTACACGTGTCTGTGGAATGCTCAGCCACTTGCACGTTAATTTCACGAGCAGGCTGTTCCGTTGATCGGATCAACTGGAACCCTCGACGTCGTAAGCGACGGAGTGCCAACAACAACAACCCTCTCCACAAACATTCGTGAAAGTATCATAATTTGAGAAATAAAAACGTATTTCTTTATTTCTTTATTTATTCATACACTTAAGGTGTTAAACGATGAGAAATTTATATTATGTAACTAAAGGGCATGACTATCTTGACTAAAGGACATATTTAATTACGTCCCTCAATATTCAGAGTTCAAATGTCTTTATATTCAAGATCGAGATCGATAAAGAAATATACGATACAGTGAGGCACATCCAGTCAGTTATATCTTTCTTTCAACAAATTTGTGGTCTTGTAATTCGGTAAAATAAGCCAGTGTTGATTTATTTAACTCTGTAGGTAACTTGTCAGGTAAGATAATGTTATCTACGAAGCTGAAGTAAATGAATTGTAAATGTACTTATTTGTGACTCTCTAAATAAGACATACTTTTGGATGGTTTAGTATCTATGCGTGTATAAGAGAAAGAGAGAGAACTAGAGAGAAAGAGAAAACCAACGAGAGGGAAAGAGAGAGAAGAGAAAGCAAAGAGATGTTGGAGAGAAAAAAGAGAGCGTGTGTAAGTATAATTGTGCCTGATTAAGTACCTGTCATTGCTCGCAGGTGTTGCTTATGAAATCCAATGTTTACGCTTTATACTAGAAATTGGGTGATGTAGATAGTATCCCCTTCTTATGTAAAACTGAATAGAACTGTCTGATTCCGTTTAATATTTCTGCTAGAATGAATTAATGTTTAAAACGTGTGATCATATCAACAGACACGCGTCGGATTCACAGAAACTGTTGAAAACAATATGTCTGCCAGTTGAGAGAAATATTCAATGTTATAAGAGAAGGGTATTTCGACAGTGTGTAGTTTTAAACGCTTCTAATACGTGCCAAGTGGTTTGTAATATCTCTCTGTACAAGCAATACTTAGAATGTATCTTTCATTGTATCAGACTTCAGTCGACACTGGATTTCTAACGAATCACTGAAATAATTTTCAGCAGTTTTTTTTTTTTTTTTTTTTTTTTTTTTTTTTTTTTTTTTCCTTTTTGTAAAGTGGACGTCATTTTCTTTTCACTCTGTTTTGTAATGTTTTTAAGACTAATTCTTTCTTCTTTTTTTTTCTCTCTAACTACATCTACGAATACTGCATTCGACATCTATCTGTTAACAAGTGGTATTAGAATCTCAAACTTTATTGGTATTATAATTATCCCTAGGTGCTGCTAGCAACCAAATTTTCTTCGAATCACATCTTGCTATCTGTTATGGTCCGAACATCGATGTTTCTTCACTTTGAGCTCTCTGAGGTTAAACAATAGCAATAACTCTCCTTGTCGTAACACCAGTACACTCCTAAAATCATTTACGCCAGAAAGAATATATCGTTATCACAACCAGCATAGCCTCAATGCGTGTGTATCCTCTCTTTATTTACTCTTGAATAAGGGGTTAACTTAATTACAATATCCTTCGATCTTATTCAATTTTTTTTCCTTGAAAATACAATTATCTTTCTCCGTCTATTGCAGACTAGTATTTCAAATATTACAGCAGTCTGTCAACCAGAAATTCAATCGTCCTCCTTATTGAATTATCAATAACCATTTGCTATACTTGTTCATCTCGCTTTGACCGTGTTGTAAAGAACTGGTAGGTAAACGCGAGAACGTAGATGTCTCATCCCATCTGTAATAGATTGTACTTCTTCAGATATATCCATACAAATACATGGGACATCTGCAAGTCTACAAACATATCTAAATGATTCTGAAACAACTACCGAGGTAAATAGTAGCAATCTTCAGTAAACAGTTACAATCTTCCATATACTTCACCGTCTAATGCTATTTCGGAAAGACCAATAAACAGTCTAGACAATGAATAAATAATAGTTTGAAACTATATATGAATAGAGACGATTGTGTGTGTATGTGTGTGTGTGTATTGTGTGTGTGAGAGAGAGAGAGTGAAAGAGTGTGTGTGTGTGTGTGTGTGTGTGTGTGTGTGTGTGTGTGTGTGTGTGTGTGTGTGTGTGTGTGTGTGTGTCGAAACTGAATTCATACCTATTACTCAGTAGACATCTTTAATTAAGGCAGTGAGCTGGCAGAATCGTTAGCACGCCGGGCAAAAAGCTGAGCAGCATTTCGTCCGTTTTTACGTTCTGAGTTCAAGTTCCGCCAAGGTTGACTTTGCCTTTCATCCTTCCGAGGTCGGTAAAATAAGTACTAGTTGAGCACTGGAGTCGATGTAATCGACTTAGTCCCTGGGGTAATAATGACATACATACATACACATGATGAACTTCCACATAGCTTCCGTCAATCAGATTTATTAATAATACTTTGGTCCGCCCGGGGCTATAGTAAAAGTCTATAGTATAGTCCAAGGTGCTGCTCATCAAACTTGTTAGCCAAAAGTAGATATATATGTCTTATGATCAGCAATATTGGTTTCACCATACAAGCAATATCAGTTGTCTATCGTGGTGTGAATGAGAGATAGCTGTAGTTATTGTGACAAAGCTGGGCTCTAGTACTAGGGGCGAATTGCAAGTGAATAAGATGTGACAACGAAACCTTAATTTTAAAATTTATTGGAAAATTACTGTTTTGTTTTTAGGAAACCATATATATATATATATATATATATATATATATATATATATATACATATAATGTATGTATGTATGTATATATCTGGACGAATACCGCAGCAAATTACCTTTCAAAGATGTATTGACGTTAAATGATACATATATGATACATATATGCTTCTATCGCATATAACGTGTATATATATACATGTATACACACATATATGTACATACTCACATCTACATGTGTATATACATGCATATCAGGGTACAGGACGTTAGAACAATAAACTACAGACAACGGAACGAACACATAGGAAAACGGAAAGCCCCTTGGAATATCCCTTCATCAGCTGTCTCTATTCTATCTAGACGTTTCGAAGACCAGACAGGACGTACTCTAGAATAGTCTCTTCCTGAGTAGTGGATCAACTAACTACACAGAGGATTCCAAGGTGGCAAACACAAACCAAGACAGGAAAAAATGGACAGTGAAAACAACATTCAAAAGCCGTACGGCCAAACGCAAATCTGAGGTAGAAC
>NC_068985.1:26988679-26992128 GCF_001194135.2 Octopus bimaculoides
TATATATATATATATATATATATGTGTGTGTGTGTGTGTGTGTGTGTGTGTGCTTTGAATAGCTTTCCTACAAATGGTTTCAAATTTTATTGCGGAAGAAATTATAACCTTTGCCATCTATGATAACTCTTTTCTCAGCCCAGGGTTGTGAGATTGAGCTTCAAATAACTGGTCATACTACGTTTGGACTACGCGCTATTCTTTTCTCGCCTTCTTTTTCTCCCTCTTGCCCCCTCTCTCTCTCTCTCTCTCTCTCCCTCTCTCTCTCTCTCTCTCTCTCGCTCAATCACTCACTCACTCACACTTTCTTTCTCTCTTTTTCTCGCTATCTCTCTCTCTCTTTCGCTTTCTCTCTTCTGTCCAAAATAGGGCTACTCGCTATTTAAAAATTTTAATTTGATCACAGGTCTACTCAGTCAGGGCTGGTTGACACCTAAACAATCTTTAACTTATAGATAAGACTAACTGCATGATAGGGTTTTTGTTTTCTACTCATGAGCATTCGTTAATGGTGAAAATAATAAATGGTAAGTCCTGACCTCCATACCTTTTCGAAAAGCATTGATGATTATCCTGAGTGAAAACTTTCACTTGAGAACCGAGATTGTCTCGCCGAGATTTAACTACCTAAATCTACCGAGTAATTTCATTCTCACATCATACCTCATCATGTGTAAATACAAGGGAGAACGGGAGACAGGATGTGTGATTGTTTCTAACATAAGCGCAAGATCAGACATTGGGGATTAGTGGATTAGTCGATTGAATCAACATCAGTATATGACTGACACTAGTTTATCGATCCAGAGGTAGAGTTATGAAAATAATACCGAGGATGAATAATAAACAAGGACTGAGTAATGAAAGAAGAAACCTTCCAGGATGTGCTATACTTTATCCTAAAGGAAAATCGAAAAATCGAATCTGGCAATAGGATGTAGGGATGGACGGAACTAGAAACTTTAATGCTTTTTAGTTTGATGATCCAGAGTTTCTGATCGTTTACCACCTTCACTCTATAACTGTATCAAGAAGTCGGAAATAAAGTGTTGCGTATGAATATATGTATTGTTTGCTTATATGAATTAATCAGAACGGAAATATTGCACGCATGCATTTGTCTCCAGGGCTTCTTAGTCTAATGTAATCTTCTTTCTAAGACGGACGGTGTGTAAGTTGAAAGAGTTTTCACTACAATATTTAACAAGTCGGCAATCGCAAAAGAAGAGTTTCTTAAGCCAATGATTCTTAACTATTTATGTTCTATGACCCCATTAAAGTTATGGAAAGCACTCACACTTAGCAGCCACTAACACAAAATGTTGTATACCTGTAGTCTATAGGTCTGCCAGTCGCTTCGTTTTGTGGGTCAGCTATAACGCAGCTACTACTCTAAACGCATTGCGTTAATGTCCGTCGAGGTTATCATTTGCCTTTCATTCTTCCAGGGATATAGAAAATAAGTACCAGTAATAAACTGGATTCCAGTCAGTCACTGTGCTCAGCGTTTACAAAACTCAGTTATGAGTCTGTTCACGCAAAATCAATAATTTTGACTTCCCTAAATTATCCGCCAACACCGCACTCCAACCATTTTCAAAGAACATCTTGTATGATGCTCTCCTTCCTGGTTAAATACGAATTGGTCCAATCAAGCCTTTTTGGTTCTGACTTTGGTCGAGCACAGCAGCAACATTTTGGGATCTTTCTGATTTGGCGAGCACCATTTTTTATTTATGTTTTATTTAGTGTGTTTTCTACCGAAACACTTTAAAACTTCGTATACTTGTATATTTTGTCTTATAGAACAGAGAAAAAAATTTTATATTCGAAGTTATTTCATGTTAAAAGTTGTCGTATTTCGGTAATTTCAACCAATCGGTGATTGGTTGAAATTACCGAAATACGACAATTTTAACACGAAATAACTTTAAAAAGATAAATTTTTCTCAATAACACTAAGAGTAAAAGATGTTTTATATGACACATTCTACCAATGTCCCAAGTTTGAAAGTGTTTCGTTAAGAAAACAAGTGGCGCCCGCCAAATCAGAAAGATCCACATTTTGCAGTGTTTAGTGCCGTCGCTGCAATTCGAGGTGCAAAAATCTGCTTCAATGAACTCAGTCCGAGTGTAAGCTAGAACGATGATGATGATAATGATGATGTTCCGCCGAAATTAACTTCGTTTTTTATCCCTCCAAAGCCGATAAAGATACGTATGTATCATAAACATACTGGCCCCATTCAGACGACTAATGTTCAAGGTTTACAGAAACAGGACTTCAATCTGTTCAGTAGACGAGAGATTACAATTTGCTCTGTCAATATTTATATTTTCTTTAATAATGTCGATAGTGATGTATCAGTCTGCTTAGTTCTTGATATTTGATCAACACTGGTCGTCTGCAAACGCGTGCGCGCGTGTGTGTACGTGCGCGATCTGAATATGTTGATAATAAAATACAAAAAATAAGGCGTGTAGGGAAACAAAAACAGGAAACTTCACTACAATGTGACATTAATGTTAATGCATTATAAAGATCTAATAAAGTGATAAACATTGCTTACACACATTCACTGCTAATGCGCGATCTTTATACACACACAGACGCACACACGAGTACACACACACACACACACATACATACATACATACATACATACATACATACATACATACATACATACATACATATGTACGTACGTACGTGTCTTTCTTAACCAGTTTGTATAACTGTCCTTTATATTCCTCCCTCTCCAGCTTCCGTTTTCTTTCTCTCAATCCGACTATACAAACATTTCTGAGCCTTTCAAAATATCTCGAGGCACGTTTAAGCGTGTGTGTATGTAAGCATATATACATACATATGTGTGAACGCTTATATGGGAGTGGTATTTTTGTCTTGTAGTTTATAACCTAGTTAAGTATCAGAGAGGAAATTAAACAGAATTACTAGCCCCCCTCTTTTCATACAATTTTTCTTTAGTAATGATTAAATCTTCTATCTTTTATTTTTGTTTGTTTCATAGTCATTTGACTGCGGCCATGCTGGGGCACCGCCTTGAAGGGTTTTAGACGAACAACTCGACCACAGTACTTCTTTATATTTTTATATCCTGGTACTTATTCTATTGGTCTCCTTTTGCCGAACCACTAAGTCACGGGAACGTAAACTCACCAACACAGGTTGTCAAGCGGTGACAGGGGACAAACACAGACATATATACATATGCATACATACACAGAGATACACACACACACACACACACACACACAGACACACACACACACACACACACATATATATATATATATATATACGACGAGCTTCTTTCAGTTTCCATCAACCAAATCCACTCACAAGGGTTACTATTATGGCCCATTTTGACAAATCAATAATCCCCCACCGGTTGTCATGCGGTGTGGAGGACAAACAAACACACACA
>NC_068985.1:26992210-26995367 GCF_001194135.2 Octopus bimaculoides
ATATATATATATATATATATATATATATATATATATGTGTGTGTGTGTGTGTGTGTGTGTGTGTGTATACGATGAACTTCTTTTAGTTTCCGTCTACCAAATCCACCCACAAGACTTTGGGTGTTTTTCTTTATTAGCTACAAGAGCTCAAAGAAGATTATAAAAAAATACAACCAACGTTGTTACAGAATATAAGACTTGAAAAACGTAGCTCGACAAAGTTGTATAAAAGCGAAGGAAGAGTGAAGTAAACCAGATATAAATGTAAAATGAAATAATGCACACAATAATTAAACAGGACGTTACTTAATTTTGAAAAGCGTGTAAAACATTTTCGTTTACTCGCCCTAACACGGCTCGGAACAATATGGCCAGTTTTGGTCGGTGCCTACTACAACTCTGCCCTTCCATCATTCTTTGTAGAGTTCTGGTGTACTCAAAGACACTTGTTAGAATTTTGGAGCTTGGGTAGGTTAGGCGTAGCCCAATGTGCTTGGGTACTTTACCGTAGCTATATTTTCGAGATGAGCACTTTATAATACGCTGACGTTCGCATGTTTAAAAGCGTCTTCCGAAAACATTTCACCTAAAATTTCGGAAGATGTTTTAATATACACCTCTACGAAAGCGGCGAGCTGGCAGAACTGTTAGCATGTTGGGCAAAATAATGCTTCGCCGCATCACGTCCGTCTTTGCGTTCGGAGATTAAATTCAGCCGAGTTCGACTTCACTTTTTATCCTTTCAGAGTTGATAAAATAAGTACCGATTGAGCACTGGGATCGATGTAATCGACTTATCCCATCCCCCGAATTTGCTGGCCTTCTGCCAACATTTAAAACCAATATATATAACTACTGCGTCTTCGCTTCCTCCTGTCATACTGCTGTGAACCTCATGACACTTTCCGGATCCGGATCCGGAGGAGGAGGAGTCTCCTCATCCTTTTTCTCGCTTTCGTTGGCATTCACTTTTTGTGGGGAGGGGCATTGATTGCTATGGTTGAGGGATGGGATGTCTGTCCACCTATTTCCAGGACTGGGAATTAGCTGGGCTTCTTCGCCATTTCCGGAGCTGTGACGGATAGTGCTATAGAAACTGGGGTCTGCTGGTCTTGTAGTTTACTCGGGAGCTCACGGCTGCTTTCCTCACTCCTCCAGTTCTTTGAGGCAAAAGTCCCTCAAATGGCCTTTACTGCCACATATATCATAACTAGACCTTTTGAAATACATCGTCAACCTCATACTCTTTGTTTCGGCGCTCTCAACTAGGCAGATCTCTGGTATGGCCATGTTGTGCGTTCTAGGATTCAAAAGTTCATCTAACCCCTCCCACATATCACCTCAAATAACTCTTGCACTAACCACACGTCTATACTGCGAAACAAAGATAACGAGCACGGGTCAATATCGTTGCCAATGCCCTTGGCTTTCGCTTCTATAATTTTCTGCTCTAAACGATGGAGTAGATGTATATCTAACTGTTTCAGCCTGTGTTTTGGCTGAGTGCCCGGTCCTGAAAGCACAGCAGAGCACAACAGTCACGTAAGCCTTTCCACGATTAATCTAAAAACTTTCTACCAATATTTCGTGGGGTGCTTCTTCTAGTTGCTCTTAGGAAGGGAGGTGGAAACACCTACTATCCTAGGCATTATCTTTCCTGACTAATTTATTTGACTATGTCTGAATGTTGTTGTCGTTGTAACCGTCAGCATGTAGAATACTTAAACTATTCGAAATAATTTATTTTTCACTTAAATAGTCATTACTTATTTCTTTTTGTCGCAAGTGTTCAGTCTACGGTCTAATTTGCTTTTAATGTCTTTTTCTTTGTTTTGTGCTCTGACTTATGATCAATGGTCAAACCATGGTCATCCGTCTTTTGTGACTACATATACAATCCATGTTACCTTTTCCTTTTTAAAACGATAAGATGTGATTTGAGAGAGATCTACTGCTATCTCTAGCAGTTCGAGCGACGACGTCATGGTTTCTTCATTGGTGCCCTGGGTATTGTACATAAATCAGGTCATTAAGAATGAAACGTCCGATTTTGAACTGAAAGTTTATTTTACTTTATCTCAACAAAAAGCAATGCACCTAAATTATCAACACAATTTTGCCATTTTATCAGTAGCTGATTCATGCCGGCAGCGAAGAATTCTGGAGAGCAAGAGGTGATGAAATTATGAAAGGCTGTTTTTGCATCTTCTTCAGATTTGAAGTTTTTCCTTGGAAAAAATTGTCTAATGCCTGGAAAAAGTGACAGTCAGTTGGTGCAAGGTCCGATGAATATGGTGGATGACAGAGTACCTCCAAGTTCAGTTCCTATAACTTGAGTAGCGTTCTTTGTGCAACGTGTGGTCGAGCATTGTCTTGTGTGTGTGTGTGTGTGTGTGTGTGTCTGGGGAGAGTCATTTTCTTTTTGTGCCTTATAATTTAGCACACTCACCGGTAAAATGTCCACTTATTTCTTATTTTTATTTTCCTCTTGTTCAGAATCGTTAGAAAGAGGTCCTCTGTTCGAAATGAAGGCAATAAAACCAGAAGGTATCGTAGAGATTGCATTGGTCTTGATGCTTAGATACAGGAGAAAAAAGTCAACTGCATCCCCAGAAAAGAAAAATTAATATTTGCAACGTCTATAATAGGAAAACTATATGACAATAAGAAAAATTAGGTCAAATAGTGAGGCAACTACTCCCTTAACTGTCCAAAACTCCTTGCATCAACAGGATCAGCATCTTAGTGTGGGGGATAACGAGCAGACAACATGTCATGTGACGAGCCAATAATCACAATTTTTATTCAAGTTAAAAGCTAAAAATTTATTCTTATCTCTTCCCTAATAATATTTCTCTTCAAATGTTTTGTATGTGTACCGTACTGATATATATATATATATACAGGTTGGCCCAAAAGTAGGTTTACAGTTTTTCAACTATCTCTTTCGCATTCATATATTAACAGTTTAGATCCTATAAAAAAACAAAATGAAACCATTATTCTATGCTAATTTAATTTTGTCAAGCTCCCATTTCAGTTTGTAAGATAAAAATTTAAATGTAATAAAATGTTTTAAGAGAAATTTAAAGTGCCTACGTGATAACTGTAAACCTACTTTTGAGCCACCCTGTGTGTGTGTATATATATATATATA
>NC_068985.1:26996060-26996956 GCF_001194135.2 Octopus bimaculoides
ATATATATATATATATATATATACACACACATACGACGGGCTTCTTTCAGTTTCCGTCTACCAAATCCATCCACAGGGCTTTGGTGGGCCCGAGGCTATAGTAGAAGACACTTGCCCAAAGTGTCACGCTGTGGGACTGAACTCGGAACCATGTGGTTGGGAAGCAAGGTACTTACCGCACAGCCACTCCTATATATATATACGACAGGCTTCTTTCAGGTTCCGTCTACCAAATTCACTCACAAGGCTCAAGGTGCCACGCAGTGGGATTGAACCTGGAACCATGTGGTTTGGACCTCTTACTACACAGCGTGCATATGATGATTTAGTAGTATTGTAAATAGTTATTTAATACGTAAGAATGAGTAACTACCACCATCGTCACCACCACCACCATCACCAAAAAAACTTCTTAGGAACACATGTCAATTTATAACATGAAAACCTTTAGGGAAACGAGCATCACGTTACAGAATCCTATGTTGCGACAAAGTTTTCAGAAACGCAGCACATCCGTAACGCGGGTAATTTAAACATATCCATGCACATACACACATGTATTGTATATGTCCAGACGTTTATATATATGACAACGAAAAAGTGTCGTTGGTTGAGATCAAGCCTCATCGTGTGCACATGGACATATTTGTTTTGTTTACTATCTATAAATGCAATCGGCCACCAGTTGCCCGTTGCTCATCCACTGTTGTCTGTTTACAGTAATCCCTCGGTTCACCTATCGCAGTTTATTATCCAAGCTTACGTCGATTCCTCCGTGCTGTTGATTTGCATTTATAATAAAATAAATATATACAAATTATAAAAATAATAATAACAAGTATATACAGTACAGTACTGTTTCTACTTCGCGGATGTTCACTTATCGCGTTGGGGGG
>NC_068985.1:26997001-26997820 GCF_001194135.2 Octopus bimaculoides
GGGGAGACACGCGATGGTCGAGTATTACTGTATTCGATCGTTGTATGTGCTCTTGCACGCGTATGTATGTATATATATATATGCGTGTGTGTGTGTGCATGTACGTATGTATACATATGACTGTGTGTGTATATATATGTGTGTATATATATGTGTGTATATATATGTGTGTATATATATATCTTTTACTCTTTTACTTGTTTCACTCATTTGACTGCGGCCATGCTGGAGCCCCGCCTTTAGTCGAGCAAATCGACCCCAGGATTTATTTTTTGTAAGCCTATTACTTATTCTATCGGATCTCTTTTGCCAAACCGCTAATGTTACGAGGACATAAACACACCAGCATCGGTTGTCAAGTGATGTTGGGTGGACAAACACAGACACACAAACATATACACACACACATATATACCACGTGCTTCTTTCAGTTTCCGTCTACCAAATCCATTCACAAGGCTTTGGTCGGCCCGGGGCTATAGTATTGTCTTGTGTGTGTGTGTGTGTGTCTGGGGAGAGTCATTTTCACTTGCCCAACACGCAGCCACTCCTCCGCCTGCTTACCACACAGCCACTCCTTCAAAACCCTTATTTAAAATTTTAATATAAGTTAACCATTATGATATTTTTAGCATGCTGGCCACTAATAAATTCATTAAATAATGATTTTATCCTAATTATGTATATATATTTAATATATTGGCGCAGGAGTGGCTGTGTGTAGCCAGGGGTTAGTTAACTTTTTTTGTTACCACCTCAGTAGTAAGATCAGGCTGGAGAAGAGGTACCTGTCACGAGACATTCATGAGAAGATGGAAG
>NC_068985.1:26997830-26998305 GCF_001194135.2 Octopus bimaculoides
GGAGAAGAGGTACCTGTCACGAGACATTCATGAGAAGATGGAAGCCTGTGGCGAGGAAGCTGGGAGTGTTTGGCTCCAGGTAAGTGGAAGCCAAAAACGAGGGAAAGAAAAAGCAAGCGTCTACCCTGGAGGTCGATGCCTATCCTTCAGGAAAGCCATTACAAATTGCATCTGTAATGAGCAATGCTTCAATCGAACATTGTAAATATAATCCAATTATTATTGTATATTTAAAATTGTAAATATTTAATCGATACAGCTACTTCACCCCCTTTATGTTGGTCTGTCCTTGTTCGTCCCCTCTTTGTAATGCCTTTATGGCAAATATTTATGAAATAAAGTAGCTTGCTTACCAACTACATGGTTCCGAGTTCAGTCCCACTGCGTGGCATCTTGGGCAAGTGTCTTCTACTATAGCCTCGAGCCGACCAAAGCCTTGTGAGTGAATTTGGTAGACGGAAACTGAAAGAAGCCC
>NC_068985.1:26998826-27001433 GCF_001194135.2 Octopus bimaculoides
GTATACCCAGATTACATATACTCCATCTCCACCTAGCGATTCGGCAAAAGCGGCCGATAGAATAAGTACTAGGCTTACAAAGAATAAGTCCTGGGGTCGATTTGCTCGACTAAAGGCGGTGCTCCAGCATGGCCGCAGTCATATGACGGAAACAAGTAAAAGAGTAAAAGAATATATATACAGAGAGAGAGAGAGAGAGAGAGAGAGAGAGAGGCAGAGAGTCGGAGAGAGGCAGACAGACGGATGGACGGACGGACAGGCGCATGCATGTGTGTGTATGTGTAGTGTGTGTGTGTGTGTGTGTGTGATGGACTCTCTCGTCAAAGACGACCCATGAGCGTTATGCTTTTGCCGAACGACCTGCACAAATCGACAGATTATGAACAAGTGTCGACGTGAGCGCAGAGCAACGAGAGATGAAATGTTGTCTCAATAACAAAACACACCACCCGGTCTAGGAATTGAAATCACGATCTAGGGATCATGAGTGCAACACCCTACACACTAAGCCGTGTGTATATCTATATGTGTGTGTGTGTGTGTGTCTGTGTGTACATACATGCATACATACATACATTCACTACACGTACATACGTCCGTATATATATATATATATATATATATATATATACTTCAAACAATGAAACTAATTGATAATTTGGCTCTCATGGCATTATAATATTCTATCTATCTATCTATCCATCCATCTATCTATATATATATATAGAGAGAGAGATAGAGAGAGAGATAGACTCTCAAACCTTCGGCAAAATGGCTTGTATCGAGCATATGTATACGTCTGCGAGGATGTATATGTAGTTCGTGTGTGTGTGTATTTGAGTGAGAGTATGCTCTATGTTTCTGTGTGGTGTGTGTGTGTCTGAATGAGTGTGTACAATATGTATACACGCAAATACAAATGCAAGTATATAAGACAATAATAACGGAAAGAGGTGTAAATAACGGACAGAGTTAAGACTATTGAAAGGGTTGCAAGACGCAACGAAATTTTTAGGAAAATAAAAATAAGAAATAAGTTGGAAATTTTACCCGTGGGTGTGTTAAATTTTAAAGCACAATAAGAAAAGAAACAACGGAAAGCTTTAAAAATATACAAAAGCTTCGTGACTTCTTGTGTTTATTTACTCGCTTCGTAGCGTGTTGACGAGAGAGCGTCTTCGCGGTCGCTTAGCCTGCTAGATGTAGCAGCTAAATCTCCTCTCAAGTCAGACAGCAAAATGAAGGGAGACACCTTGCAGTGCTTGATATTTAATAAATGAATAAATATACTTTTCTACTGTAGGCACAAGGTCCGAAATTTGGGGGGGGGGAGCCAATCGATTAGATCGACCCCAGTACGTAACTGGTACTTAATTTATCGACCCCGAATGGATGAAAGGCAAAGTTGACCTCAGAGGGAATTTGAACTCAGAACATAAAGACAGACGAAATACCGCTAAGCATTTCGCCCGGTGTGCTAACGAGCCAACTCGCTGTTCATTAATAAATGAATAAATATATAAACATGATGTTCACGGTCGGAACGTCTTTCTCCATGAATCGGTCTGCTCGGCTATACCTGAGAGCAAGGCTAAAGATCAAATTATTTTTAGTGGAGCCAACGAAGAAACAACTCTCAAGCGATAACTCGACCAGTTAAAAATAGCAACCAAATCTCCCACAGATCTTCATTTTACCATCTTAATAGAAGGGATAGTCATGCATATAAAAAGAGAGAGAAAGAAAGAAAAAATGAAAGAAAGAAAGAAAGAGACGGGATGAGCACAGCTGGAATATATAATAAAGTTTGTCTTGTCTGCTCCAACGGGGCTGACCTAAGGGCAAACAAACCGCAAGTCGTTTCATAGATATGCTCTGTGAGTATGTGCTTGTGTGTGCGTGCGAGCGAGTGTGTGTGTGTGGTGAGAAATTTCTTACTGTGCCAAGACAACAGCAGAAAATCAGTGTAGGGATGTTTATGGACCACTCTGTGAAAAAAAGACTGGTTAAAAAATGTGAGAATTGGAACGTTCTTAGATTTATTTACACACACACACACACACACACACACACACACACACACACACACACACACACACACGTGTTGTGCATCTTTTTTAGAATGTGCAACAAATATGTGCGCATATGTATGTGTGTATGTGTGTGTGTATATGTTCATCGGACAGTTTTGTTAGAAACAAAACTGTCCGATGAACGGGAACGTGAAACTCTGAGTACCAGCTTTTTGTTATATTTCTGCTGCTTTTATATAAAGCATATTACTCTACCCTTGGTATTTGAGTACTCTTTTTTCCACCTTGTTGCACATTTTATGTGCTTACTCCAGTATATATATATACATACACACACACACACATACACACAGGGCTGTATGTATGTAGAGTATATTACATGCAGTATATGCAGAAATAGATATGCCTCTCTCTCGCCATATCGTTATATATATATATATAAGGTGGTGCTCCAGCATGGCTACAGTCAAATGACTGAAACAAGTAAAATATATATATGTATATATCGAAAGATATATACATAAGCAAACTAGCTAGTTGTATATACATATATATATATATATATATATATATA
>NC_068985.1:27001664-27005868 GCF_001194135.2 Octopus bimaculoides
CCTCACAAGGGAACGATGGTCGAGGGGACACAGATAAAATGCAAACAGTTGAGTTAAATAAATCACAGATGCCTTCCATTATAATCCCGCCCCAAATAAAATAAAAAATTATGACAATGATAGCCGTCACACACATATGTGTGTTAGTGTGTACATACATATATACATATGGGTTGATGTGCCTTTGTGTGTGTGTGTGTGTGTGTGTGTGTGTGTGTGTGTGTACATATATGCATATGGATTGATGTGCCTTTGTATGTGTGTGTGTGTACTAGCATGTGTATGTTTATTCGCATGTTTGTATCTGTCTAACGTCTAGCATTAGTACTCGGCCTAGTTTGTTTTCGAATTTTCCTATAAATTGTTGCCTTAGTAAAATGTGACTACTGACACATGTGTACCGGTATTGTATGTGTGTATGTGTGTGCGTGCGTGTATATATATATATATATATATATATATATATATATATATATATATATATGCACACACATACACATTTGCGAATATCTGCTTATACATGGAACATGTGGTAATGAACATTCCCAACTCTTGTTTACAGGACTCCCACGTGAGTCTTTCGTTTAAAATATCTATGGTCTCAGATTCCAAATGGCAGTGGCTATCTATCCCATTTGCTATTTGTTCCCAAAGACTGAAGGGTCCATTTCCCAGAACCCGAGCGAAAGAGTGTATGATAGATGAATGAATAGATACGCCGACGGACAGCGAGATCGTTAGACAGACAAGATAGATAGATAGATAGATAAATAGATAGATAGATAGATAGATAGATAAATAGATAGATAGATAGATAGATAGATAGATAGATAGATAGATAGATAGATAGATTTCTTGAGGTAAAGAGAGCGAAATATACAATATACGATATTTGTAAAATCAACCAGAAAAATACGATGACTTTAATTTTTTTTTTTTATCGATGCTTTGATTTTTTTCATTTTCTCTCTCTCAAGATAACTTAAAAGTATAAAACTAACCTTTATGATGATGATTGCTAGATGGGGCGGTAAAACTCCATGTCACCGGATAAAAAGCATTTTAGAAACTGGCAATAGTTGTTTTAAGGGCTGGAGCAACGCTTGAGATGATGCTTCGCATAGTAGTTTCTTCATACTAGCTGGGCTTTTCACGATAGCATCACTGCTTTCCAGACGCACACACATACAGTTAGCTGTTTTCACACTATCACTGAACCCCCCCCCCCCCTTACCATCGCGGTAAAGAAGCATATAAAAGAAGACAAAAAAAAAACAGAAGGAACGCACACGCACGCCGTACGCGCACGCGCAGATATCCCCTCCAACCACACGTACTGACACAAAATACTGATAAATACGCTCACAAACACATATTCATTTATCTCTCTGCATACATACATATATGCCACACATGCGATAGTGACGGCTCTCTTCATCTGAGAGAGGAATGAGTAGAACGCATCGCATTTGTCAGCAGCGCAAAGAGTTTGAAGATACATTTATGTGCGGTATGTGTGCGAGTGAGTAATAACTGTTATGTGTGCGTGTGTGTGTGTGTGTGTTTGCGTTCGTTTATGTGTCCGTATATGCGTTTGCATGTGTCTTCATGTATATGCGTTTATTTGAGCGTTAGCGTTTATCTTCGATTTCGAATGTGAACGTGTTATGCTTGTACACAAATACCCACACGCGTTCATGTGTGTGCACGCGCGCGTGTATGTAACAGTGTGTGTAAAAGTACGTGCGTGTATGTGTATACATTGTTTATGCAATACATATATGTATGTATATGCGTTTATGTGAGTGTTTAAGTTTTAGTTTATGTTATATATGAATGAATGCATAAGCATTTATACGCATGTATGAATGCGTGTGTGTGTGTACGCGCGAGGTGTTTGTGCTTGTGTACGTGTATGATGCATGAATCGTCTAGTTATGCGACCTATTTTCGCAGAACAGCTGATTACGGGACAAAAGGATTTTCCTCCACCGCATTTAAGATTTATTTATCTAAAGCCCTAACAATTCCAACCACGATCTAATCACAACCACTAATTCACTACACACACACACACACACACACACACTCTCTCTCTCTCTCTCTCTTTCTCTTTCTCTCTCTCTCTCTCTCTCTCTCTCTCTCTTCGTGCCATGTAGAAGTAGCGTCTCGTTTTGCGTTACGTTCTTTATGAATGATTCCCTGTTCACAGAACAAGCAAGCTAGCAAGGTGGAGGTCTTCACCTCTGATTAGTAATGGGTTCTTCATATTATGGTAGATAAAATTACACAATATATACGAAAAAATAGTAAATGGTTTCAAATTTTACCACAAGGGCAGCCGATTTGGGGGAGGGGATGAGTCGATTATATCGACCTCAGTGTTCAACTGGTACTCATTTTATCGACCCCGACAGGATGAAAGGCAAAGTTAATCTTGGCAGAATTTGAACTCAGATCGGAGCGACGGACGAAATATCGCTAAGCGTTCGTCCAATGTGCTAACGATTCTGCCAGCTCACCGCCTTCATATACGAAAAATAGTAATAATAATTCTTTCTACTGAGGGCACAAGGTCTAGAATTTTGTGCTCAACTGGTACTTGTTTTATCAACCTTCGAAAGGATGAAACACAAAGTCGACTTCAGCGGAATTTGAACTTAGAACGTAAGGGGTTAGATGACGTGACGCTAAACATTGTGTCCGACACGCTCATTATTCTGTCAGCTCATCAAGCAATGAATAGAAAATACCCAGTATGTAGGGTCGGTTTAAGGTCAAATGCAGCCCTAAGCACACCGCCCAATTCTTGGCCCTTCTTGACCCTTCCATAATAAGTGTTAAATGTAAAAGTATACGGTGGGGATACATTTTTCTTCTAGGTCATCTCCAGATCAGACCAGACTAGACCAGACTTGCCACTACATGTAACCAGGGGAGCCTTTAGATTCGGTCGAACCTTCCCACCCTCAAATATAATTATCATCTAGCATTTATTTTTAATTTAGTATTTTTCACTAATTTGACGAATAACAGTTGATCTATTTTAATAATTGGGAAGTCCTTCGGTTGAAATCTTGGCTGCCCCCTTGAAACCCAATAACTGTATGAAATATAATCTAACCTGTATGTGTATGTGTGTATATATATATATATATATATATATATATATATATATATATATATATATATATACAAGATCCCAGGAACGGGTGGGTGCATATGCACCAATGATATGCACCAATGATATGCACCAATGATATGCACCAGATGGACCAATGATATGCACCAATGATAACTGGTAGGATTAGCCTTGACATTAACTGTAGAACTAGAAATGTAGTCTACAACATAAGATGCATAGAAGGTGCTTGTAAATACATGAACATGACATGTATAGGGGAAACATCTAGGAGCATTGCAGAAAAACTAAATGAAAATTTGAAACAATATGACGACAAAAAACAGTCCTCCATACTCTACCAACATGCTAAAGACCAACATGGAGGCAACCCGGGTCGATCTGACATCCGCATTATAACCAAACACCCGAAGGACCCAACATTCAAATACAGGAGTACGTCCTCATAAATGAAACATCCTCAGTTTATATTTATATACAGGTAGAAAAGTTAGTGGGCTGTTATGTAGATGTATGTATGTGTGTGTGTATGTATGTATATGTGTATGCACATGTATATAGTCAAATGGATATGAATGTAAACAGATAAACATACTGACGGATAGGTACATAGGTAATATGAACAGGCAAGCACACATACACGCACATACGCAAATGAAGACTGAAACACATAATCATAGAGATATTAGTATTTCTAAGTCTCTCTAAAGGAGACTACGGCAACGGTACTGGATAGTAATAGTTATCGCCAAGCCAACATGGCAGTCCCAAAAATAGGACGAATGCTGCCGTTGATTAGCTCCAAGAGGCCATCGCCTCTAGCTAGCTATGTGACACACGAACCTGTGTCCATTATAACCTTCGAACAGGGGAAAAATTAATATCTTTATTTCTGAAAACCAGTGGATGTATTCCACTGAAATTAGGTAAATAATCCTTCGTACAGACGGTCAGTAGCGACGCCTGCTGGGTTCGGCTGCTCTACATTGATAAGGAGCAATACCCCGAAACTAGGCTGTAGATGCCAGACCAGCAAGGGGAAGCGGCTGACCTCCTCTGTTC
>NC_068985.1:27006571-27007588 GCF_001194135.2 Octopus bimaculoides
TATATATATATATATATATATACGTATATGTATATATATGTATATATATGTATATATATATATATGTGTGTGTGTGTGTACATGTATATATATACACTGTAGGATTAATTGCAGAACTTGAGGCAGTTCAGCGATACTACACGAGGAAGGTTGCATCAGTGGAACAGCTGAGCTACTGGGAGAGACTGAAACAGTTACGACTCTACTCCCTGGACCGAAGACGGAAGAGGTACATGATATGGAAGATACTGGAATTGAGAGTTAAACCAGACTTCGAAATGGACGTCACTGCACTGTTCCAAAAGTCCCAGCTGTCTCATCTGGGGTGAGGACCATTTACTGCAATAGATTGGGATTCAAGGCCCCACAGCTATTTTAACTCCTTGCTAAAACATCTGAGGAGTGTCATCATTCCTCTTTTTCCCTCTTTTGTATGGCTACACCTCGAATATTGCTGCCCCTGTAGTCTTCCCATACAAAATAAAACCTTTCAAAAACTGAATCACCCCAGAGGACATTCACTAAAAGAATTAAGGGCATGACTGATCTTGCCTGAAAGCATTGAAACTCTGTTCTCTCCAGCTCCGCTTTGACCGATACATCATAGCATGATGTAGAGAATATACCGCCAGAATTGCCCAATCGGTCTCAACATTAGTTTCAGAATTCATCCAAGGCTAAAACCGCGGGCCACACGTCCCCTACCCAATTCAGGATCACAACACATAAATACACTGCAGCACAATTTCTTTTCCTCAACAGGCCCTGCCTTATTTAAAATTGTCCCAAAACAGGTCAAAGAGTATCCCATCACCATTAAACGGAATCTGGACAGATTTCTTCAAGGAATACCACACGAGCCACCTATACATGGATACAACTCACTCAACAAGAACTCCCTACTTGAATAAGTCATGAGACTACAAAACTTGACTTAAAGATGATTTAGCAAATCCTATCAGATGGTGTTATTAAGTTAGACATGGCTTGGGCTAATCTTTGGTCCAAACATGTCTA
>NC_068985.1:27007812-27015312 GCF_001194135.2 Octopus bimaculoides
TATATATATATATATATATATATTAGTATCTATCTATCTATCTATCTATATATATATATATATACACATTCATATACAAGTATGTATGTATATATGCATATGTATGTATGTATGTATGTATGTATGTATATATTTATGTATGTTTATATTTGTGTATGTGTATATATATGTATGTATACATATACGAATGTGTGTGTGTGTGTGTGTGTGTGTGTGTGTGTGTGTGTGTGTGTGTGTGCACGTGTTCCAAAGTATAATATGGACGATATATTTAAGTAAAAATGTTCATTTGTGAATTAGTCGAACGGCTGATGATATACTCAGTTGGGTTCCATTAACTGTATACATAACCTGAATATCCTTCTGCTAGTACTTCTGTACCAATGTTCGTATTTGTTTATAATTGTTGTGCATGCATTTTAATTCTGACCTGACCCGATACCTTACCTCAAAGTGTCTTATTTCTTTTCTTTTCTTGTCTATCTATCTATCTATCTATCTATCTATCTATCTATCTATCTATCTATCTATTTATCTATGCAGAAAATGCCATTATATATGACCTTCACTGATCTGACAAAGGCCTTTGACTTAGTAAGTAGAAAAGGCCCCTTCATCCTGCTTCAAAAAATCGGATTGCACCAAAGCTGCTGAGTATCATCAAATCTTTCCATGAAGATATGCAAGGCACCATACATCACAATGGTTCAATATCACCCGCCTTCCAAATAAAAAAAACGGGGTAAAGTAACGCTGTATCTTTGCTCCTACGTTATTTGGCATCTTCTTTTCGCTGCTGCTGTCACATGCCTTTGAAACATCAGATGATGGAGTGTTTCTGCACAGTAGAAGTGACGGGAAACTGTTCAGTCTCTCGCGTCTGCGTGCCAAGACCAAAATCAGAAGCGTCCTGATCAAGGAGATGCTTTTGCTGATGATGCCGCTCTGGTATCACACACAGAAGAAGCCCTGCAAAGGTTCATCAACTGCTTTGAGCAAGCATATAGCGACTTTGGCTTAGTTATCAGCCTCAAGAAGACCAACATCATGGGTCAGGCTACATCGGACATCCCAAACATACATATTGGAGACCACAGACTACAGGAGATGGAGAAGGTTACCTATCTTGGCTCTACCGTCATCTACAACCTATCCCTTGATACCGAGCTCAATATACACATTGGCAAGGCAGCTGTTGTGATGGCCCAACTCTCTAAACGGGCATGGGAAAACAACCAAGACCACAAAAATGAAGATTTACCAGGCATGTGTACTTAGCACTCTACTGTATGGCAGTGAGACCTGGACGCCATACACACACCAAGAGTGTCACCTAAATATCTTTCGCCTGCGCTGCCTCCCGGAAAATCCTTGGCATCAAATGGCAGAATCGTGTCCCCAACAAAGATGTCCTCATGCAAGCAGGAATACCAAACATGTTTGCACTCCTCACACAAAAACGTATGAGATGGCTTGGACATGTTAGTTGTATGGAAGATGGCAGAATCCCCAAGGACATACTCTACGGAGAGCTAGCTAGGGACACTAGGTCTGTGGGAAGACCGTTCTTACGATACAAGGATGTTTGCAAAAGGGACATGAAGGCCTGCGACATCAATATTAGCAACTGGGAAGCAGTTACCAGCAACCGTGGAGAGTGGCGACACACCATAGAAGAGGGAATGCAAAGGAGTGACAGAGGGAGAGAAGAGAAATCGAAAGACAGGAAAAGATGTCAAGAAAGTCTTCGCTACATTTGCGGCACCTGCCAGGGTAGGACTACACAGCCACAGCAGGAGATGTAAAGGACATGAAATGTAAAAACCGAGACAAAAAGGCTGCCAACAACAAAATATGTATATATACGTATATACTTATCTACTCTAGGCACAAGACCCGAAATTTCGGGGGAGGGGGCCAGTCGATTAGTTCGACTCCAGTACGCAACTGGTACTTAATTTATCGACTCTGAAAGGATGAAAGGCAAAGTCGACCTCGGCGGAATTTGAACTCAGAACGTAGCGGCAGACGAAATACCGGTAAGCATTTCGCCCAGCTTGCTAACGTTTCTGCTAACGTATGTATGTATATGTATATATATATATATGTGTGTGTGTGTGTGTGTGTTTTTTTGTGTGTTGCGCAGAGATCGATGAAATAAAGTAGCAGTGCGCCGGTATGGGGGAAATCTAATGACTGAAGAAGTAAATGAGAAACGGTTAAGAAAACTAGGACTTATATAAAGAGATTCTTTTGGCCCTTGTTGCATTATCACTCATGTTTCTATTCACTGATATTATAACATATTTTAATTCCGACAAAGATTCTTCCGAAAAGATGTGATGGTTTTCACTTTGATCATAGACTGACCAATGGCTAAACAACGATAACAACATCCACAATAAAGGCATTGCGTTTTCAGCTCACTCTTATCTCTATATTTCTAGTGTCCTGGCAATCTTTTGAATAATGGTGTCTTTTGAATAGCTATAAGGGCGTCTTTCTGACGGAGGGGAAGGGCGTAAATATTTTAAAATAACATCTATCTGCCACTGAAACAAGCTTGCTAGCTTCTTTTACACTGGGATTCTACCTCTTATATTACATGAATTCTGTATTATTGATTTCTAACTTTGGCGCAATGTGAGACAGTTTTAAATGTGTTGATGCAGTCTATTATATCCACCCGAGTACATTACTGGTACTTGTTTCATTTGCATCGCAGGAAATGAAAATAAAAGTTAGATTCAATTTCAGAGCGTTAACGCTCTGAATCCATAAGTATGCTCTAGCAGGCGTGATTTCGTTTGACTATAACCCTGCAAGACACAAAAGTGGGGGAAGGGGGAACACGGATTCAAGGTCAGAGCGTTAACCTTTTGAACCCACAAATATGCTTTAGTAGGCATGACTTCGTTTAATTGTAACCCTGGAAGACATGAAAGCGTATGAGGATGCACACTAACTGGCTGAAACATCGTTATTTTCAGCTGTAAACACAAAACTCTGTTGTCGACCACTTTTGCGTCTTAGGATATAGTCAAACTAAATTGGCCCTGCTAAAGAGTACTCACGGTTCAATGGGTTAGGTATTTAACGAAATATAGTGAAGCATCATATCCGATTTTCCTCTTCAACCGTATAACAGTCCTCAGAAATTTTTATTACTGAAAGTGTATTGTTGCTTAAATGTAAATTATGCTTTAAGTTCTACTTTTATATCAAAAGTACTACAAATTAATAAAAATTCTACAAAGCGTGTTAAGTACTCTTTATTTGTACACCTACCTCTATTCATACATATGTATGTATTATCTGATATTGTTGATCAACTTATAGACAACAACAAAGCATTTACTGACGGTGGGATTATATACATCTTGTAGAGAAAAAATTGTGAATAATATTGATTAAAATGTAACTTCGAGTATCGCCCTTAACAATTTCTTCAACAGTAGAATGAACCTTGAAATGTGAAACTTGAACTCCTTGTCAAATCAACATACACACACAGAGAAAATCATGCTAAAATATCCCGTCTAACGGGTTCTTTTTCGGTAAAATCTTCGCTTCAACTCCTCCCTTTTTTATTTTGATATAGCAGAACAGAAATTTATATCATAATAAATTACTATGTGCACGGAGAACAGCGAGAATCAAAACGATGACATACATATTCATTCTAAATACGTCCCAGCATATTTCAACATAAATACACTTATCACTGTTGTAGTTCTTGAGAGAACATCTCCTCCTTTCAGACAACGGTGTATTCTCAACACAGACTCAGTTCATTGATGTAAAGAAATTTTGAGAAATATATACTCGAATCTTTCTCAACAAAAAAAACACATTTCCTCTTTGTCTTTATATGCCCATATGCAAATACAGTGTAGAACAGAGGCGAGAGGTAATATGTACATTAAGTTTATGGAAATTTTCGATGAGGTAGAATTGTCGCAGGACGGGTGCCTATAAAACAAAACGGTTCTGCCAGGCGATAGAGAATGGGAGAGGAAAGTCTTAACGCTGCAAGTAACTCCAGGTTGGAGAGATGAGACTTCAACGTGAATTTGTGTATTGGTCAGAGCATTCGATTGGCCGCCTGTTTAATAGTATATTGATTCTATGAAAGTGCACCATCAGAGAAGAGCTATACCAATAGATTATCCGCAACTTAAACGCTGAAGGCGAGGTTTCGAATAAATTAGTTACAATTTCAGCTCTTTTGGAACTGAACCCATCTCACTTTTTATGTGTTTAGCTCCAGTTTCTTAAATCTATCTCCCAGTTTACCCCCACTTTGAGTTATCTGGTTATTTTTTAACATTTTTTACCTGTTATTCAAAGGATCTTGATCAGGAGTCTCCAAGCTGGGGTTAACCATACCGTCGGAGGTAAATTTTCTAATACTGGATTTCTACATATTTTTCACATTATTAAAAAAAAAAAAAAAAAACAATTTGAAATCAAGAAAAAACAATTTAGATTATCGTATTTTGTAAAACAAAGACAAAATATAATAATAATGATGATGTTTTGTTTTTTTTATTAACCACAAATAATAATAATAAAGCTAATTTTGTTTCTTTTTCATACTGGATTTAACTGTGATGTATAACTCTTATTTTCTGTGTTTTCCAATGGAGTAGTTTAATTTAGAAGACTATTTGGATCTGGTATCTATTTATTATTAGTTCATAAATAAGTGCAACAATATTGTTATGTGCTATTTTTATTGCTATTTGAACTTAGAATAATGTTTAAAAACAGTGTTTCAAATTTCCTCTTTCAACTACTTGATATTATTTTTTAATTACTCTTCTAAGAGAATAATCTCATTCAGAAGACTGCGTTTGATTCTAAGTGAAATAGCAATGTTATTATTATTTGAACTTCATAATGTGTGAAAACAGTATAAAAAATGTCCTCTTTGTTGGTTGATTTGTTATGATAGAAGTTAAAACTTGAATTACAGAACACAACAGAGGAGGGTATATTTATTTTCAAAAAGTTAGCAGGATGTAAATGGAACAAAAACAGATTAGGAAAACCCTGCACTGGATGTACTAAAATTCATGTGAATTCCAACGAGGGTCTCGTAAACCGAAATAAAGTTTTGTAGATGGTTTGTTTGTTTATAATAAATAATCCATTTCCAAAATAATGGGGCTATGGTTTTGTAATATTTCAGTTGTAAGATTTTCTACATAATCTTGATTACACACACACACACATATGTATATAATCGTCAATGCACGATAAACAACAAGAATGAAAGCAAAGATTTGCATATTAATTCTTTATACGTTCCTGTAGATTCGAACATAAGCCCCCTCCTACGCGAATGAGTCGACTGTATTACGAACGCATTCGTCTGAAAGAAGCTGTCGCCAAGGACAAAACACGAGAACGATTAGCATATTCAAGCTCGAATCTGCTAGAACGTATTAAGAATGAATGTATAAGTTACAGTAGGTTTCAAATTTTGGCACAAAGCCAGCAATTTTGGAAGAAGGGATCAGCCGATTATGTCGACCCCAGTGTTCAACTGGAACTTATTTTATCGGCCCCGAAAGGATGAAAGGCAAAGTCGACCTCAACGGAATTTGAGTTCAGAACGTAAAGACGAACTAAATGCTGCTAAGTATTTTGCCCGACATGCTAACGATTCTTCCATCCCGCCTTATATTATCATAAAGTATTTACAATATTTGTTTTGCGCAGAATAATTTTAATGATTCTGCCAGTTCACCGCCTTAGATTCTGTCAACTATTGACAATACCAATGAAAAGCTAACAACTTTATAGACAGTGTCTTGCAGATAAATTCACGTATCTTATACTCATCGCGAATGTCTCTGTTGCCATAACAAGTCATAAATGCATGGCTTGAAAGCACTCAGGAAATTTAAGTACAGAAATAAATAGAAATAAGCTAATTCGCATTAACAATAAATTCTCTAACAAGCTTGTTGAGAAGAAATAATGAGAAATACGCAAGACAATAAAGAAGAATAACAAGAACATCATCGAAAGCAAAAGGAATCAAATATATAAAATATATTAAGAGAAGACATATGTGAAAAGGTAAGAATGTATTTGCGTACTGCACGCGTGTATATGTTTGTGTATGTGTATGCAGTGTTGTGTGTGGTATGATTACAAACTAGGTTAATGTTTTTGTACGGGAGGGGGAGTGAAATCCAACAAACAGCATAATGTTCATGAGTGTAAGTAACTATAATTAAATATGATTTTACACAGGTATCAGAAGGCATGGCATTAGAGCGAATCAGTTGGTGTAAAGCAGGGGCAGGGAGAGAAATGGAAACGATGGATAAGTGAGTAGGCCTTCATATAGATTCCATTGCTCCGAACCACACACACACACACACACACACACACATCCTTTCACGCGTGTAGGTAACCAAGTCATCACTTCAATGTTTACGCTCGCAAACCATGAAAGATGTATCATAAATTATGTGGTTGTGTATATATATATATATGTGTGTATATATATATCTTAGAGAAGACTTATACAAAATGTCTTCTTGCATCCATCCCTCTGTCGCGTCTTGCCCTCCCCGACACTCATTTCTGAGCAATTCTCAATTACAATTTTGTAAATGTAAAACAATCCTTAGAGGCGGTGATAATTTTTATAAATCAAAAATTTCTTGTGTGGTATTTATCAGTATTGTTCATAACATATCACTAACCGCTCAGTTACCTCTCTTAGCTCACGTATGTTTGATTTGTGCAAATTACCTTGTCATAAATATGTTCTATTCTTTTTGTATATTTATGTGTATCCCTTGGTTGCTGGAGATAGGTTAAAGCAATTGTCATATCTCCAAATGATAAGCATGTCCTTTTCCATAATGGCATATCAATTTTGGATTCGTAAGGTTATCTCCCCTTGTCACAGGAGCTGTTCTCAAAATACCTCTGGAGGTGGAGATAATTTTAATAAAAGAAAAATTTATCTCAAATGGATGTCTTATAAAGCTATTCCGCACATACAATAACAGCCATACCAACGATCCAACACATAGCCATCATCAGCTGCCCCACGGATATCATTATGGTTTTGACACCTGGGCAGTACCATTCAATCCAGCGGTATCAGCAGCACTAAAATAAGTGTTGGGATTTCATTAACAGCTATATATTCTCTTTAACAATCTACGGATGCACTGTTTATAAACTCAGCATATATTTAGCATTCTTTGTTGCTAGTTCGATATACAAATGATTCAAAACGTTGACAAAGCGATGTTTTAATGATATATTACTGCTACCAAGAATGCCTACATATATACGTATGTATGCATTACTGGTAGCCAGTTATATTAACTATAATACAGTATGATACAGAAAAAAAACGTTAATGCTAAATTCTTCAATATACACACATCCAAACAAACGAAAATGCCTTGAAATAGGTAAGGGTTCTTATGAACTCAGGCTTCATCCATTGCTGTGAGGTTACCG
>NC_068985.1:27016768-27019197 GCF_001194135.2 Octopus bimaculoides
GCCTCCTCGTCAGTCAATTTTTCTCTATCGCTTAGAGTGATTATCCCTGTCTGCTCCTCTTTATCATATATTTTTCCGCTTGTAATATTTTTACTCTCATTCGTCGTACACTTTCCTTTCATCATCACCACCACAGAATCCTTAATACGCCAGTTAAAATGCTTAGCAGCATTTCGTCCGTCTTTACATCCTGAGCTCAAATTCCGCCATGGCCAACTTTGCTTTTTATCTTATCAGGGTCGATAAAGTCGAAGAGCAGTCAAGTACTGGGATCTATGTGATCGACTGGCCTCTTTCCACAAAATTTCAAGCCTTGTGCCTATATAAGTACATTGGTTCTCAACCGGGGTCCAAATAACTCTTGGTGAACCATATAAGATTTTGTCGTTGAAGTTTATGTGCAATGAATTGATTATATACTTCTAAAATACATCATAAAATATTTGAACAATCTTTTCATACAATTCCTAATATTTAATTATAAAAATACATGTTTTTTTTGTTTTTTTGTAAGCATCGAATGGTTATGAGGTGAACAAGAGTAAAATAGGAATTAAAGGGATCCATACGAAAAAATGGTTGCGGGCCACTGCTCTAGTAGAAAGGATTAAAATCATCATCTTGCTAATTCTTACTCCCTCTGGACACTTCGATTGTATTTATATCTCTTCCTTTTCCTCTTCACACTATCATCATTCCTCTCCTATCACCCTTCCCATCACTTGTCGTTGCTGTTGCTGAGGTTCAAACCTTTGCTATTATCAAGTCTACATTTATCAATGTTATGCAACAATCAAGCTAAAAAAATTTTACACTATCGAATCGTGTGAATTAGGTATGTACTCACAAAGACTATGTGTGTATATGTGTGTGTGTGTGTGTGTGTGTGTGTGTGTGTGTGTGTGTGTGTGTGTAGTATATTTGCCACTTAAATGTGGCTAACCCTTAAGGGTGAATGCTACTGTAGCTTGTAGCCCCATCATCCATCCTTAAGGGTTGGCCACATTTAAGTGGCAAATATACTATATGTATATATATATATATATATATATATGCGTGTGCGTGTATGTGTGAGAAGAATATTTAACTTGTCATTGGACTATGGCTTCCTGGGGCACCATTTTGAAGTGTTTGTTTAGTCGAACAAATCGAGCCCATTATTTTTTTTAAAGTCCGGTACTATTTTGCTGAAACGCTAAGTTACGGAGATATAAACAAGCCAGCATCAGTTGTCAAGCAGAAGACACACACACTATGGGCTTCTACACGGGTTCCTTCTACCAAATCCAATTAAAACACATTTGTCGGCCAGCAGCTGTAAAAGACATTTGCCCGAGATGTCATGTAGTGGAACTGAAGCCGAAACTACGTAATTGCAAAGCGAACTCCTTGACCACGCAGCCATTTCTGTGCCTATACAAGTATGTAAAAAAATTATGTTCGTATGCTGTTGACTGAAATTTCTGAAATTTCGGTCCAAACCTTCCGTCGGGAAGTGAAAAATATCTCTATAACTGTTAGCTACGGAAGTTTGGTAATAATCAGTGTGTGGGAGAAGAATATTTTGAGGTAAAAAAAACGAGGAGAATGACTTCGAGATGGGAAGATATGTTTGTTCTTTGTGATATTTTGTATTTCTTGAGAAATTTTCTACTTAAATAGTTGTCATTACTTAAGTAGTAAAAATTGCAAAAAATTTATTACGATTTACATACAGATGTAGATACATACACACACACAGACATACGTAAGCTGCAGCACAGTTTCCGTCAACTACTTTTTCATTCAAAAAGTAATGAATCGACCTGAGGCTATGGTGTAGCACATTTGCTGGAAGTGCGGCAGATGGTTGAGTTTTCTAAGTCTAAACCATAGACTCATTCCTGAGCCGAGTCAAGATTGTGATGATATTTGGTCGAGAACTGACGAGGAATTGAGCTCGTCCGCTTTCGTTAGACGTGCGTTTTTCCTGTTTTCCTGTAATTTCCATTGCCATCCACCACCCACATCCTTATCCTGTTCCACATTGAACGTCCACACACAAGTATACTGTACTAAGTTTCCGAACGGTTAAAAGGTCATGGAATTTTTATTCAGGCTGTTAATCCGATTATTTAAGGCAAATGACATATATTGAATGCTCTTTTCACTCGTTTCGTTTGCACACCACTTTCTCCCGCCCCCTCTCTCTGTCTCTCTCACTATCTCTCACTCTATCTTTTTGTGCATCCTCCCCCTCTTTCCTTTAAATAGGTGCAGGCATGGTTGTAAGTTTCAGAAGCTCGCTTTGCAGCCGCGTGGCTTCAGGTTCAGTCCTATTGCGCGATACCTTGGTCGGCCCGGAGTAGTAGTAGAAGTGTCTTCTGTAGTTCCGAGCCGGCCAATACCTTTGGTAGACAGGGACTGTGTGGAAACCCGTCGTATATATA
>NC_068985.1:27020021-27023329 GCF_001194135.2 Octopus bimaculoides
TATATATATATATATATATATATATATATATATATATATATGTATATATATATATATATATATATATATGTAGATATATATATGTAGATATATATATATATATAATATGTTTGTCTCAACACCACTGTTTCAAGATGGTGTTGATTTCTTTACGTCCTTGTAACATAGCGGTTCAGCAAAAGGGGGCCGATGTAATAAGTACGAGACTTAAAAATTAGCACTGGGGTTGACTTGTTCTATTAAACTTTTCAAGGCGGTGCCTCGGCATGGCTGCCGTCCAATGATTGAAACATGTGAAAAGTTACATAAAAGATTTAATAAAAGAGATTAGGCAAAAATAAGTTTTTAGATAAGAAATAGAATAACGGATTGTATGTAAGTGAGAAAGAAGAATGATGGACTTTTGTAATATCTTCCATTGTGGGGTGGTAGTAAGTTTATAACGGTATATAACAAAAAGAAATCGAATGTTCATAGAGAAAAAAAAAACAGAAAAAATTGGAATGAAACAGTAGAAAAACACTGAATCACTGTTGCAATGAGAAAAAGAAATCCAGCGCATTATTATTACAAAAAAAATTACGGTTCCTTATGTTCTGTGCTCAAGTCCCGTCCAGATCGACTCAGCCATTCATCCTTTCGAGATCAATGGAATAAAGTACCAGTCTAGTTCTGGGGTCGCTGTTATCAACTGAACCCTTTCTATCACAATCTCTGGCCTCGTTCCTATGTAGGAAACCATTATTGATATTACTTTCTACGATAAGGCAGTGAGCTGGCGGAATCGTTAGCGCACCGGGTAAAATGCTCAGTAGTATTTCGTCTGTCTTTATGTTCTGCGTTCAAACGCCACCGAGGTCGACTTTGCCTTTTACCCTTTGGGGGTCGATAAAATAAGTACCAGTTGAATACTGAGATTGATATAATGCCAAACTTTGAAACCGATATTACTTTCTACGAAGGCGGCGAGCTGGTAGAAACGTTAGCCCGCCGGGTGAAATGCTTAACGGTATTTCGTCTGTCTTTACGTTCAGGGTTCAAATTCCGCCGAGGTCGACTTTGCCTTTCATCCTTTCGGGATCGATTGAATAAGTACCAGTTACGCACTGGGGTCGATGCAATCGATTTAATCTCTTCATCTGTCCTTGTTTGTTCCCTCTATGTTTAGCCCCCTACGATAAGCACAAGGCTTGATATTTTAGGGGAGGGGACTAGTCGATTATATCGACCCCAGTGTTCAGCTGGTACTCATTTTATCGACCATAAAAGCATGAAAGACAAAGTCGACTTCGGTGGAATTTGGACTCAGAACTTAAAGACGGACGAAACGCCACTATGCATTTTGCTCGGAATGCTAACGATTATACCAGCTCGCTGCCTTAGAAACCACTATCCAAGGTCGATAAAATAAAATATCCTTGATGTTTGACAGATTTGATTAAAAAATGATTACCTGGCTTTGTGCTAGTACTAAAAACTATATATTATTCTTCTTGTTACGGAATGCGTTCGAGCATAACGCTTTTTACAATTTTATAATTGTGGAACTAAATCGAAGACATAACCGAAAAATTTTAGCATAAATCAAACAACGTTATGAAGATTATAACTTTAGGCATCAAAATAGGAATGAAAACGCTTATAAAACGTGGAATTTCTACAGTTCCTTTAAGTAATAAGAGAAGCATGTTTGTAAATAAAGGGTGGCTTCTTTATTCAAACTGTTTCTTTCTGAAAGCCACTACCATCGTCTTGTTTTCATTCTGTCCTTTACGCTTTCTGTCAATCGACATCTTTCGAATTCGTGGGACCCCTTCCATTTCATTTTTTTGTTGTTCCTTATTTATGCTGCAGTGAGTGGCATCAAGCCTTGTTAGGGACAGAATCGTCAAAAATAAAAGAGCCATGATTTATTTCTCTCTCTCTCTATCTCTCTCTATCTCTCTCTCTCTCTCTCTCTCTCTCTCTCTCTCTCTCTCTCTCTCTCAGTATACACACACACACACACACGTGTAACAGAAAATTGAGTCTCTTAGATTGACTTTTTTATTTATCTGGCAAACAAATTCTGTGAATTCCACTCCTCGAGGTCTTTCATAACAAGATGTAAATTATAACGTTTGTGTGTATATGTGTGCTTACGTGTATTCGCGCATGTGTGCGTTTGTGTATGTGTGCATCTGTAACTCTGTGTATGCGTGAGTTTGTGTGCATTTACGCATGTTTGCGTTTGCGTTTATCTGTGTGCGTATTTTTATGTCAAAAGATGAAGACATTGCTGAATAAAGATGTGAAGTGCCTGAACAATTAAATGAGTTACTGACCCAGAAAGTTACCCTCCAGCTGAAGAAATGCAATCCCAGGACTGCTATTTTCTTGATATTTATTTACTGAAACACATACTCGCTGGTTGTTGCTTAGCCCTAGGCCAGTTCAACCACGATCAAGCAGACATATGATCAAAGGCGTTCTAGCCGTGACCGTCTTGTATATTTTTGTTCCAAAGCACATAGTGCATACACAATATTATCCCGTGTCCTTCCCTTCTAAGATCGTAGGTTGTAATCTGAGGAAGATTTGTTTGACATTTCTAGCAGCTCGACTAAACTGCTTATAGGCTTTCTCGTTTGCTCTTGGAGGATGTTGGGGTACGTAATGCTTTCCCTGCTATCTTTATAAAAATATAAAGAGCGATTTGAGAGAAATGAGGTTGATGATGATGCTTAGCAGTTGGTCAACCATGACTGAAGACTCATGATCAAAAGCCTTCCAGCTGTGACCACCCCGCTTTAAAATTATGTTGGTGTACGTTATTTAATCAGACGTTTTACTTGAAATAGTAGGATTCGATTTGAGAGACATCTACTTGATATTTCTAGCTAGTCGAGCACCACCTCGTACAAGCACCTTCGTTGGATCTGAATTTGACTGCTATTTCTAGCCTGTCGGGCGACCTTGTCGAGCGACCATGTCAGAGGCCTCTCATTGACAAAGAGGAGTGTGCGGGAGGTTGAAATATTTTCCTCGAGGGATTCTGTTGACTTATCGTTTCATCTCGCTTCACTTGTCTTGGTGAGAAGAAATAGATTGAGATTGCCGTCTGAAGAGGGTGGCGAGTAAATGGGAATTATGGTAACAGGCGGAATGATGGCAGGGATTTTAATGGCAGCAAGCAGTGAGAGTGTGGGTGGGAGGTTTTGAATGTTGGGGGTAAATAATATTTCGAATTGATTAGAGAGAAAGAGAGAAACAGAGAGAGTGCGTGTGTGCAAGACTACTAAGAGGCGACGACGATGGCTTTGTGTGTG
>NC_068985.1:27024200-27028008 GCF_001194135.2 Octopus bimaculoides
TGGTCGGCCCGAGGCTATACTAGAAGACACTTGCCCAAGGTGCCACGTAGTGGGACTGAACCCAGAACTATGTGGCTGGTAAGCAAGCTACTTACCACACAGCCATTCCTGAAAAAATATATATGTAAAAGATAATTCTTCCTCAAAAGTAATTTTGTACACCTATTCTTTGTTTAAAATACGAATATAAAAAACAGTGAATAGTAAAATTATTAGAACGTCGAATAAAATACATTGTATTTTTTGTTCGTTTTTTTTTTTAAACTTTTTGTTCGCGTTCTGAGTTCAAATGCTGTCCAGGCTCACTTTTACCTTCATCTTTACGAACTCCATTACTAGGCTGCAGTCAAATACTAGAACTAGTATAATTGATTAAATTTCTGATGGTCGGATCCCAGCATGGCTACAGTCCAGCGATTGGAACCAGTAGTATAAAAGATATGTTTATCTTCTGCTAGATGGGCATTGAACAATGTTTGAAATATTGAAATACGAGTGGATTTGCTGATTAAAACAATGTTAATATTTTATTGGTACTAAGGTGGCGTGCTGGCAGAATCGTTTGCACGCCGGAGAAAAAAATGCATAGCGACATTTCATCTGTCCTTATGTTATGAGTTCAAATTCCATCGACGTCAACTTTGCTTTTCATTTTTTCGGGGGTCGTTAAAATGGGTACCAGTGGAGTCGATGTAATCAATCTACCCGCTTTCCACGAAATTGTTGGCCTTGTGCCAAAATTTGAAACCAGTATTTTATTAGTAGCTATTGATTAAAATGTTTCAATTTCTCACTTTTGTTGCGGACCTTGGAAAGGCAGACGACAGAAAATGATTTGAAACTGAACGGAAAATTCAGAACATATCAGTACATTACAGCATTTGCTTAAAATTGATAAGAAATGGCTTCATTTGGCCTCTAAAATTAATACATAATAAGTTTATTATGGAAAACGGTAAAGCAAATTATTTTAGGCGGTAAGGAATCTGATGGAAACGAATTCAAGAAATCTAATATTTGGAACAATCTCCAGAGAAGAAAGTGATCTCAGCAAAATTTTAATTTTGCTGGTTGAAACTAATCGCCTCACCATTTTCAGTTAAGTCGCATTCCCTCGTCAACATTCAAATATTTTCGATTATACCAATCTGTACTCTCTTCGCCGACGCTTTTGAATCAGTAGGTTTTCTGGATTAGATTGTTTTACTTTATTCGTAAATGATAGCTTGTCATATTTATACTTTCTCTCTTCACCGTTGATTATACATTATATTCTCCCACACACATTCACGCACATATATGAGAGAGGAAGGTATCAGGAAACGACAATTAGCATTGAAATTCTTGTGTGTGTGTGTGTGTGCACATGCGCAAAGAGAATATCAACTCGCAAGTATCTACTTCAAAAATCAACTGTAGATCGGCCTTGAGTAATAGCCAATCAACCATGTTTAGCCGGCACATAAATCACAATACATAATAACCTCCGATTATTGCTAGGAACGCAATATGATTTTACAATTTATATATTCCATCCTCACTAAGAGAAAAGCAAAAGAAATATTCTCGGTAAATTATCAACAGATATCGAATACACACTCTGGAATCAGAATGAATTCTCGTAATTTTGCCGAGCTCTCGCAACGAATGCTGGTGGCGTGCTAATGACCTAATCTTTCCCTCGCTGAGCAGAAAGAGATAAAGTGGTTATCTGTGTAGATCAGGACAAGAAAAATCGATGAAATCTCTTCAGACCACCTCCCTATTGAATTTCGTTCCAAACTGAATGGCTCTTTTATCATTAATTTGACGGTTTTTCTCCCGTTTTAATGAATGGAATCGTGAAATTCATGCTCAATCACTCTCCTTCTCTCTTCTTCTCTCTCTCTCTCTCTCTCTCGATATACATATAAAATGCCTATTATCTGTTATCCTATCTGTCCTATCTGCCTACTTCTTTGATTTCCTCGTTCTTTCTTCTCTCTCTCTTTCTCATCTCATTACATCAAATACGCCACCCCCACCTTATTTCTTCTGCCATATTACCTTCTGCCATCTTTCCTATCAATTACCACCTTTATTTCTATCTCGTTTTTTCACCCACATTTCCTCTAAGTCTTCTCGTTTTGATCTGGTTCCACTGAGGTTTTGAAGTGCTTTTTTTTAATGTTTCAGTGTATTATCAATATAATGGTTACGGGATCAGAGGAAAGTTGGGGAATTGTTTGCAAAGTAATTGAAGTAGCTAGATGTGTGGATCAGATATCTTGGGAAAAATTGTAGTAGTTAACTTGGTAAGGTATTTATGCGTGGTGGTATGGGTTGCTTGAGAGACAAAGAAAATTCAACTGATGTTGTGTTATCTGTATTATTTGAAAACCAGGATGTTTTGTGCATTGAATTGTTTCCCGATGGTGGTTCTTTGGAGTGTTAAGAGGCGTAGCTGGAGCATATAACCTGCTTTATGAGTTTAATGAGTTCATATATACATATACATGGAGACATAAATGCATTAAATGATTATAAAGTCAGTGTTTATTAAATTACTTAATTTTCAAAATTCCATAGAACCTACAGATACAATTTTATTTCAAACTGATGACCGTTCTGTTCTAGGCACTCCTGGTAGCGCGAAACAATGGAATCACAAATATCAAGAAACATTTCATTGGATATTTCTTCACATTCTTGTTCAATGGCTGCTCTCAATTCGTCGACTGCTATCAGCAATGTACCGTAAACTTTATCTTTTAAGTATCTCTATAAAAGTTAAGTGATGTGAGGTCCGGTAAATGCGGAGGATATTCTACTGAACGTCTTCGTTTAAACTACCTATTTGGCTAAATCTCATCAAGATAGGTCTTTACATTACTATTCCAGTGTGAGTGTGTCGTATCTTTCTGGAAATAAGCTCCACAGCTTCATAGTTTTCTTGAATATTTCACACGACAGAATGTCACACACAGCAAGTTCAAGTAAATGATGCCAGTCACAGTACTGTCAAACAAAAATGGTTCAATTAATCCATCTGACGATAAGCCAATTAATTCATTTCACAATAAGCCTCACCATACTGTAACTCAGTAAATTAACATGATGTTCCTCAATAATACGCTGGTTCCTAGGTCACCAGTAGGTACAATTATGGCGGCTAATTGAACCATTTAATCTAAATGTGGCCTCATCACTACAAACAATCTTTGTTGCAAAGTGTACATCTTCTACACATCTTACCAAATACCATTTGCAAAACCCCACTCTTCCGTCCGAACTATCTTCATTTAGAGCATGGACTATTCTTGGAATGTAACTTTTCCAATGACAGCGTTTCAACATGCGATGAATGCTTGATTTTGAAATGCTTATCTCACAACTTGCTTACCTCACAGAATTTTTTCAACTCTGGTAATATGTTTCTAGTACCCTTTCTTGCTTTGTGAGGCTCGTCGATAGTTATGGTCTTCTAGAACGTTTCTTGTGGACATTGTGAACTTATCCCTAATTCGAGTGATGGTAAATCGTGCCGTTCGTGGTGTCTATGCATTGAATGCGTTATTTTTGTTATGAAGCCTCTTTTGTAGTGATATGATCTGTTCAACTTTATCGGAGTGCAATTAGAAATTTATTGTGCCTGCTGTTATGATTGTAATATGTTTCCTGAACAACTATGTTTGAAACTCCCTCCTAACCTACTTTTGCACTTCGACTGCATTTTCAAACTACCTGGGGCACTTTAGGGTATATTTCCTTTGTTCAAAGTTAAACCTTTTTTAATGGATCAAATTGTAAAAATAAACGAAAATTGAGT
>NC_068985.1:27028108-27028718 GCF_001194135.2 Octopus bimaculoides
GGAGAGAAAATAGAAAAGGTTTAGTGGCTAGCGATCTATCATGGCGAATACCGGACAGAGGAGTCACACAAGAGAGCAAGGAAGAAGAGGAGATAATAAAGTAGTGTTGATTCCAAAACGAAGGTGCATGTGAGAGCGTGTATGTGCGTGTGGAAGGGGGCTGGTCACCTTGTCGTGTGCATGTGTAGGTGTGTGTGCGCTGGTGTGGGTGCTGGGAAGTGGTCAGTACCAGTGTGTGCGGGGTGGTGTGATGTGGTGTGATATGATGGTGTGGTGGTGTGTGGTGTGAGGGTGTAGGGAAGGCGAGAGTGGGGGAAGTAAGGTGGAGTCTAAGGGATGGGATGTATAGGGATGCTGGGGTTGGAATGTGTAGGGGTGGGGGTAACGAGGGAGGGGTGACGATAAAGGAAGAGGGTGGAAGGGAGAAGGTGGATAGGAGTGAAGAGAGGAAGTAGGTGCCAGAGCAAGAGAAGAGAGGTGGGGTGAGAGGAAGTAGGTTTGAGAGGAAGGGAGGAGAGAAGAGGAGGGTTAGATGAAGAGGGAAGGATAGTTGAGCCCATGTGACGCAGCGAAGAGAGAAGATTAATCCCTGCTCACAGCGAAGACGTGA
>NC_068985.1:27029339-27030551 GCF_001194135.2 Octopus bimaculoides
GAGGGGAACGTGAGACGGATGACAGCGGGGCGGGTGCGGGGGGAGAGAGCAGCTGCACGGTCCACGGAACGTGCTCTGGCAAGGCGGTGTGGATAGTGGTGAGAGGATATCCATGTAGGATGAAGTGGCGAGCCATGAGTTGAGACTGAGTCTCAAAGTCATGGTTGTCACTGCAGAGCCTGCGTAGATGGAGGAATTGGGAATAGGGGATGGAGAGCTTGACGTGTTTAGGTAATTTTGGGGGAGGAGACTAGTCGATTACATCGACCCCATTTTTCAACTGGTACTTATTTTATCGACCCCGAAAGGATGGAAGGCAAAGTCGGTCTCGGCGGAATTTTGCCTTGTGACAAAATTTGGAACCATTATTATCATTGAAACCGGCGAGATGGCAGTTACGCACTGAGATCGATGTAATCGACTCATCCCCCTCACCCAAATTTCAGGCTTTGTGCCTATATTAAAAATTACTACTATTATTATTATTATTATTAGTAGTAGTAGTAGTAGTAGTAGTAGTAGTAGTAGTAGTAAAGTCAATAGTGTTGAATGCATTGGTAGTTTTAATGGGTCATGCGGTGGTGATGATACTGTGGTGGGGATGATATATCTGACACTTACTCTGATGATATTTACATGATATACATAACAGCCTAAGATAATGATGAGGGGGAACCATTTTTCATTTAAAGGTCACACTTCAATTTGTCGACGTGGTGCTCGGATGAATGTTGAAATTTTAACATATATATAAAATGTGTACTGTAAGAATTAGTAAATTAAATATGCAAATATGTTAAATTCAACTGCGTTGAATATATATCTTTTATCTTTCATTTGCTTCTGTCGTTAGACTGCGGCCATGCTGGGGCACCACCTTGAAAAATTTTTAGTGGAATGAATCGACCTCAATACTTATTTTTTTTTAAGTCTGGTACTATTTAATCGGTAACTTTTTGCTGAATCGATAAGTAACGGTGACATAAACATACCAACACCGGTTATCAAGCGGTAGTGGAGAACACGCACGCACGCACATACATACATACATACATACATACATACATACATACATACATACATACATACATACATACATACATACATACATACAGGGTGGCCCAAAAGTAGGTTTACAGTTATTCAACTATCACTTTCGCATTCATATATCAACAGTTTAGATCTTAATTATAAAACTTTTTGAATTATTTT
>NC_068985.1:27032183-27035334 GCF_001194135.2 Octopus bimaculoides
TTTTTTTTTTTTTTTTTTTTTTTTTTTTATCGATTTCATACAAAGCAGTCACCATGGCTTCACAGACATTGAGTGAAGAATGAATAAATTCTACGCATCATGAACAAAACGAGAATCAACAACGGCCCAGCCGCGATAAAACTACAGCGGGAAGAGAAGTTGTAAAACTATGTAAAAATATCTCCATATGGCTGACTGACTGACATTTCAATGTGGGATTTCCAAATGAATTAATTAATAACTAGAACACGAAAATCAGTCGTTTTCTACCTCGCGTGTCATTTCGTCAGAAATGTCAACATGACCGGCTTTCCCTACCAATATCGACAAATTACTAAGAGATTAGATTAGTTGAATCCAACCATATTTTCTTACTGGTGTGAGTTATATCTTCATCCGTTATTGTTTACTTGTTTCAGTCACTGAACTGCGGCTATGCTGGGGCTCCGCCTTGAAGGCTTTAGTCGAACAAATCGACCCCAGGGTTTATTATTTTTATTAAATCCTGATACTATTCTGTCGATTTCTTTTTGTTGAACAGCTAAGTTACAAGGACGTTAACAAACCAACACAGGTCGTCAAGCGCTGGTGGGGGACAAACACAAAGATACACAGATACGCAGGAGTGGCTGTGTGGTAAGTAGTTTGCTTACCAACCACATAGTTCTGGGTTCAGTCCCACTGCGTGACACCTTGGGCAAGTGTCTTCTACTATAGCCTCGGGCCAACCAAAGCCTTGTGAGTGGATTTGGTTGACGGAAGCTGAAAGAAGCCCGTCGTATATATATATATGTGTGTGTGTGTGTGTGTGTGTGTGTGTGTGTGTGTGTGTGTGTGTGTGTGTGTGTGTGTGTGTGTGTTTGTGTTTGTGTGTGTGCTTGTCCCCCATAACATCGCTTGACAACCGATGGTGGTGTGTTTACGTCCCCGTAACTTAGCGGTTCGGCAAAAGAGACCGATAGAATAAGTACTAGGCTTACAAAGAATAAGTTCTGGGGTCGATTTGCTCGACTAAAGGCGGTGCTCCAGCATGGCCACAGTCAAATGACTGAAACAAGTAAAAGAGTAAAAGAGATATACGACACGCTTCTTTCAGTTTCCGTCCGCCGAATATACTCACAAGGCTTTTGTTGGCCCAGAGCTATGCAAGGTGCCACGCAGTAGAACTGAACCCGAAACTATGTAGTTGGGAAGGGAGTTTCTTACCACACAGCCATCCCTGCATACATTTACAATATAAACGTTTTGCAAAAGATGCTTCATACAGTCATAATATTTGAAGAAAACGTTTCTTAAAAATTCTTACTAAAAAAATCATTGAAAAACAGAATGACGAGAATCTTTTAGAAGGAAGTTTTCGTATATAAATATACAAATTTACAACGAAACTCTTTGTTGTCTGATTAATTGCATATAGTGAAGATCAAGTTGACCAGGACTTCGTTTCCCCTATTAGCTGGTTGAATAGCCGATATGTGATTAGCATATATAGAAAGAACTATAGGAAATACACATAACTTGCTTTCAGTGGAATATACACACGCTAGCTTCGCTTATGCAGTATCGGAAAACGTGCTATAAAAAACAAAGCACTTTTAACTATTTAGAGATGCGTAATGTGTAAAACAGATAGATACATACTGAGTGTAATATCTCAATATAGACAGACAGACAGACAGAGATATCAAGTATAAAACTCCAGTACGATTAGTCAGTTGATTTCTTTTGGAAAATGAAAACATCAAAGTGAATTTTGTCTTTTAAACCGGTGGTTCTTATCTGGGGGTCCATATGGCTCTTGAAGGTCCATATAAGATTTTGTTGGTAAAATTTATTTGCAATAAATTGATTAAACTTCTACAATACACAAAATATTTTTTGAACTAATTGTATTTAAAAACTAATATTTTAAAATACAATTCCTAATAATATTTAATTGTAAAAATATAATATGAATTTTCAAACATCAAATGGTTAGGAGAGTAAATCCGAGTAGAATAGGAATCAAAGGAGTCCATAGGTAAAAAAAATAATTGAGAAACGGTTTTAAACAAACCGGTGACTGTAACATGCATGTTTCGGTCATATTAGGTCTCATCAGCGAAACAAAGTCTACCCAGTTCGTACTTAAATCTTGCGTACGTGCAGGTGCCTAGCCTCGTGGTTTGGGTGTTGGACTCGCAATCGCATAATACTGGTTGCGATTCCTGCGCCGGGCGCTACGTCGTGTTCTTGAGCAAAACACTTTATTCCATGTTGCTTTGCAATCCCTTCGACATCTGACGTAGTGCACCTGTACAAGGAATGCCGATTTGATGGAGAGAGAGGGTTAATGCACAGCACAAACGTTTGATCACTATAAACAAATTATCAGTGCCGGTTGTTCAGCAAGAAATTGCGGAACTTTCAATCCCTCACCTGTCGTCTGCAACAAGAGAACCAACTATGTGTGTGTGTGTGTGTGTGTGTGTGTGTGTGTGAGTGAGTGAGAAAAAGAGGAGGAAGAGAAAGAATGTATAAACGAAGTATATTTTACTTAGTCCTGCCAATGATGAAAACCTGCTTCGCTAAGAAGGTTTAATTAGAGCGAAATATGTCCGTTGCTTTCACCAGGTCCAGTTTCGTTTGCTGCACATAACTTCAATGTGTAGAATCAGTGCAAGTATTACAGGAATACATCTCATACTCTTTCAGTTGCTGGTTTTTATATATTAGGTCTGATTGTGCCAATGTGTCTCTAATTATATCTGTAATAGCAAAGAGAAATGTTTAAGTACCACACAATCTCAGGTTCGACCCTGATTTATATGTGTGAGGCATATACACTTATCTCGACACGGCGGGTGAAATGAAAAGTATATTGCATTCGAACGTTCTACTGAAATTGAATTCATCTATAAAATAGACGATTATCTAAAGAAAGATATTAAATGCCCAACAACAGATAGATAGATAGATAGATAGATAGATAGAGTGGGTAGATATAGAGTTGTAGAGAGATATAAAGAAATACAGGAATAGATAGTCTCAAAGAACTAACAAAGAGAAAGATAAAGACTTTATATATATATATTAAAATATAGGGCACATCTTGTGTCTATTTCTAGCACATTGAATGTCCACGTTAGTGGTCAACGTTATATATAAAAAT
>NC_068985.1:27035379-27039577 GCF_001194135.2 Octopus bimaculoides
TATATATATATATATATATATATATATATATATATATATATATATATATATATGAGAGAGAGAGATAGAGGTGGACAGATACATTCAAGATATTTATCCAAAAATAAATATCAAGAGCTATAGATAGAGTGAACGAGTGAATTAGTAACTTCAAATGTTTTCATAAAAAGATATGATATGAGATTAAAAGCAACAAGTTTAACTGCTTAACTAAACTAATTAGCCTTTGATAATTATAATTATTTCTACGAGAAACATTAAGCTGTCAGTCAAACGTTTCATTTAATCAAATACTCCCACATCGGTAATTATCTACTCAGTCAGACCAATAATTCTCAAGAACCCCGTGAAATGTTTGAGATGGAGCAGAATTATTCCTTAATTAATTGTGTCACGAAATGAAATCATTGATTTCTTACATAAACACAATGTCTCAGATTTATAAGGAAAAAAAGAAACTGTAATTTATGTCGTTCATGCATTTCTCATGAGCATTAGCAGGCTAAGGTAAGTCTTACGCTGCTGCTACTACTGTAGTAGTAGTAGTAGTAGTAGTAGTTTAGACACTGGTCAGTCTCGGTCAAATATAGCTATAATCAAAGGAGTTCTTCATCATCCCATTTATTATTCAGATAAGACTAACACGGAGATTCGGCTGATATCTCTAGCAGGTCGAGTGACTGCGTAGAGGCTGCTCCGACTCACAAATGATTACCTTGCATATTGATTACTTTTGACGATAGCAAATTAATTCTTGTTCAACTCGAATATGCTTGATATGTAATCGATGTCATTGTTCAAACGAACCTTAGGGCAGTTGGTGGCAGAATTAGTAGAATATCGGCCAAACTACCTTGCGATATTTCGTTGCGTCACTCTTACTGTGAGTTCGACTCCCGCTGGGGTTCAGTTTACCTTTCAACCTTCTGGATAAGTACCAATCAAATACGGAGATGATTTAATCGTTTGCTCTCTTTCACACCATGTAGACATGTGTGGGCACATATATAAATACATACATAGATATGTGACTGTGTGTGTGTGTGTGTGTGTGTGTGTATACAGTGATGGATTCGAGGGTTTCGTTTATTTACGAGTTGATTTCTTAATTTCACCGGAGTATAACTACCTATAATGGTGATACTTAAAATAAAAATTAATTCAGTTCAATTAAAAAGCATGGGTAATCAACGCAATGTAAGATACACTATAATTTGCGAAAAAAATTATCTGCGCGCAGGATATGCATCGCCCCTCCGATGCCCTTTTTTCTTTTCGTACCCTATAGAATAGATCTTGGTAAACAGAGACCGTTCAGCAGCCTCTCTCTCTCTCTCTCTCTATTCATCTATCTATGTGTGTGTGTGTGTGTGTGTGTGTGTGTGTGTGTGTAGGGAGAAAGAGAAGCGCAGGTATGGCAAGAAGCTTGCTTCTCAACCACACTGTTCTGGGTTCAGTCTCATTGCGTAGCACCTGGCCTAAGTGTCTTTTACTGTAGCTCCAGGCCGACCAAAGCCTTGTGAGTGAATTTGGTAGGCAGAAACTGAAAGAAGCCCGCCGTATATAAATGTGTGTGTAAGCGCGCGCGAGCGTCTTGTGTCTGTTTGTCAACCACCACCGCTTGACAACCGGTGTTGGTTTGTTTAAGTCCCTGTAATCTAGCGATTCGGCAAAACACATCGATAGAATAAGTTCTAGGCTTTTAAAAATAAGTACAGGGGTTGTTTTGTTCGACTTAAAACCCTTCAAGGCGGTGCCCTCGAATGGTTGCAGTCAAATGAGTGAAACATAAGTAAAACATAAGACGCGCGTGCTTTATGTCTCGTAACTTAGCGTTTGATTGATAACAACGATAACGTAAGTACAAGACCAAAATGCGTTCTAGTTCGATATCATTGACAAGCTTCAAGGCAGCGCTTCAACTGCTCCAGCATGGTCGCAGTCCAATAACTGAAGCTTGTAAAAGAATATCGATTTTTTCTATTATTTCTCAAGTCATCCAAAACGCAAGGTGCAGTTGACATTCTGAAACTGATCTTTGTAAGACAAGAAACTATTTTGAAAGACTGAAAATAGCGTCACCACAATTTGCAGAGGTCCAACATGAATTGTGACTAAAATGTTTTTGTTATAACTCTCGTTTTTTTTTTGTCTCAATACAATTATATACAACTCAAGATGGCTTCTGTCTACTTATTCTAAGTTTAATAGCAATTTAAAATCAATACTGACTTAGGTTCAATAGGGCAGTTTTAAAAATAAAATTACCATGAAATATCACGATAAGATGTGGCATTTGTGATATAGTAAGCATGACAAGAATAATTAGGGTGTTTGATTCCGGAACTGCTAGCATCTATGAGCTTTATCGGCTGTAACTTATCTGTGGCATACTGTGCATATTGACGTAATGCATCCTGAACGCTTTACAGTAAACTTCGGTAAGATTTTACAAAATAAAATCAATATATTCCAATGATAGATATAATGTAGATGCTTATTACTCATACATGTCTAATTAGTAATATAGCTTCAGCAGAGAAAAACAAGAATAATTATTTAGTCATATTTAATTAAAATTTTCCATTTACTTTTCGGCTTAGCTCGATAGTTACTCTCTAAACAAAGATGTAATGAAGCTCGTAATGTATTAGTTGAACGCTTAAAAAGGAAGGAGTTTTGACGTATCAGGCGTTAATCTTTGATGAGAAGAAAGATAAAAAAAAAAAGAAAAATAAAAGAGGAGAAAGAATGAGAAAAGGTGGTTGAAGAAAAATAGAGTGAAGAGGGTAGGAGCCAGGTGGGAATGCGTTTTTATAGTGGGAATTAGGGGTGGGATAATAATGCATTTAGGCCTCATTGGGTCTTGTCAATGATGTTTCTCAACAAAAACAAAAACACTAACAAAAAATCAAAAATGAAATTGATATATATGTTTCAAACGTAAGCACAAAGCTTATAATTTGAGGGGAAGGGCAAGTCGATTACCAGCAACCCCAGTACTTAATTGAACCCTGAAACGATGAAAGAAAAAGTTGACTTCGGGATTTGAAATGAGGATGTAAAGGTTCGGAATAAATAATGCAAGGCATTTTTTTTCTGATTCTATACGGATTCCGTCAAACCACGCCACCATATTTGAAGTTCATGTTATTTTTTCAAAATGGATCTAATAAATATCGCATTCCATCTTTTATTCAGAGCATCGATAAAACAATAAAATTTATCAAATTTTTCCAAGTGGCTATTGGAAAAAGAAGGGTTGGTGGAAGGGTGTATGACAGGCAGCAGAATAAATCTTTTCTTTCAACATAGATGTCAATCATCAAATTGTTATTTTAAGTTTTTATAACAAAAAATTGTGCATAAGTCTACAGTAACCACATTAGAATGTGTCGATTTAGTCTGTTAGTGACTTGACATTTTTTTGTTTAATGTGAGTTTTTTTTTAAATAAGTTAAAAAATATAATGGATAAAAATATTGTGTAAATATTTGATTACATACCATACGAATTATCTCTTCAGACAGATTTACCTTCGGTTTTTAACGATTTACCTCAGCTCTTTTAACTTCCGCTTAAGTATTTCGCTAATCTAAGCGCTGCAGACTTTCTGCAATGAAAGTTCAAAATACACAAGTTAAAATTACGCCCGCCCGCGCATTCTTTCTTTGCTTAATGAAAGCATAAAAATATTAGGTGTTCTGTTCATGCTATACATACATATATATATGTATGTATATATGTGTGTGTGTGTGTAAAATAATGGTTGTTACTACTCTTTTTAACCCCAGGAGGACACCTCCTCCAGCTGGTTAACGACACGATATCCGTATCCGTTATAGTGCAAACAACTCCCATCCATCGGTGGGTGACAGGACCAATAGCCCTTCCTCAGTATTGGTACACCTGTCTGCTACACACAGCTGTCGTTCGTTCCAATTCGCAATGTATAAATAAATAAGCGACGTTCAGCCGCTAATCTTGCAAGAAGCAAAGTAGCTTGTTCTAAAATCTCTATAAGAGATGCAAATAGTAACTCGACTGAAGGAGGTGTCCTCCTGTGGTTAAAAAGAGTAGTAACATTGTTTTGTACGGAACAACCACGTTGGGATGGTAATAATCATTACTTTCCAGTAGGGTCACTATTTGCATCTCTTATAAAAATTTTAGAACTAGCTACGTTGCTTATATATAT
>NC_068985.1:27040089-27043827 GCF_001194135.2 Octopus bimaculoides
TATATATATATAAAATATTAGTTATAGAATAAAAACGCTGGGTTAACGACTGAACATATCACACCCCCTCAATGAACATATATCAGAGATACAACATAATCCATCAAACAAGGAATAAAAAAATATTAGAATAACGTAAGAATTAATTTTAACTTCAACTTGATTCGAAACTTCTATGAAATGATATATATGTGTATTGTGTTATACCTTTAACTCAATTTTATTTGTATGTTATCGGTTGAAATAATATATTCGTGTATAAAATTTTATATTATATGTTCTATTCCTTGCATCTTACTTCTTATATATTTCTTATTCTTTTTTATTATTTATTTATTTTATTTTCTTACGTTATTCTTATATGTTTTTATTCCTTATGCTTGACGGATTATGTTGTATCTCTAATATATGTTCATTGAGGTGGGTGGGATATGTTGAGTCGTTAACCCAGCGTTTTTATTCTATAAACTAATATTTTACTCTTGTCTCAATTATTCTGAGCACTTCTCCTTGCAGCCCTGTATAAAATCTATTAGTTTCATAATAAGAAACTATTAATATTACATATATATATATATATATATATATATATATATATAGTGAGTGATCGCACGTGTGTATATATATAATCATTTGTTCATAAATAAGCTATCCTACTATAAAAGCCCTGGTCATTGAAATATTCAGCATGTAGAGATTAAAAATACATTCCCACTCCCCATCCATTGCAATAGGAGCCTCGGGAACGATAAAAAAGAAGGCACAGATAAATATCTAACCAAAACGCCTGGGCTTATACTCATTAACACAGAAAATGTCTGTACTATACACTACACATGCATGACGTAATCTCAATGTATTAGAACAAAAAAAAAATATAGCCCTGTACAGAAACGGAGCTTACAGAGCTGAGCTTGGTTATTGCACGCAATATCAATAACAGCGAAAGCACGCAATAACAATAAAACAGTAGTAGTAGTAGTAGTAGTATATTGCCATCAGGACCATTCATGCATTTACACAATGGAAACGCACAAAGGGGTTTCAAAATATATTGAGATAAACGCAGCAAATTCATTTATAAACAGGAAAAGGGGTAAGGCATACGATACAAGGTTAGAAATTTCTTTTCTATTTATTATTTATTTATTGTTGAAATTACACAAAATAACTAAATATATAAAGTTATTAATATATAACATTGGCGACGGCGGCGAGCAGGCAGAATCGTTATTACATTAGACAAAATGCTGAGCAGTATTTCGTCCTTATATTCTGAGTGCGAATTCCGTTGTGGTCGACTTTGTCTTTCATCCTTTCGAGGTCGACAAAAATAAGTACCAGTTGAACATTGAGGTCGATGTGGGGTGGGGTGGGGGCCCGTTAGAAGTTAATCGGTTAAGTCAAGAACAGTACGTAACTGGTAATTTATCTTGTCGACCCTGAGGGGAAGATAGGAAAATTTGGACGTGGCAGGATTTGAAACCAGAAGGTAAAGAGCCGTAAAAAAATACTACTATACATTTCTTCTGACACCCTAACTATTTCTGTCATATAAACACACAATTTAACGATAAAATTTCAAGGAAACACAATTCCTTAAGCCAGTAACTGGTTAAAAAGTAACTGGTCTTGAAGATGCACTTTAGCAATTCGGATGACAGAACGGACAAGAATGGGTCTTCCTGGTAACTTGAATACAGAGATGTATAGCTATCAAATGTAATTCTCTTGTCTGCTGCATGCTCTACACAGTCGCAGCCCATCTCGCAAATCTGCGCTTGATCCCCAAATTCATGTTGTACATTTAATCATCCATTTGTTCTTCGTTCGCAACACAAAAAAAAGTTGTAAAAATCGTTAGAATGAAATTAAGCTGTTCGTCTTCCCTTTTGTCCCACTTTTACCTCCTTTTTCACCGCCCCATGAACGTTTATCTCCTCTTCGACTAAAGATTTTGGAGTGATAATACTGAGAAGTAAAAATAATACGTTTCACAACAAAATGAGTATTGGAGAAGGAAAAAAATTCTCGACGAAGCGAATCGTCTCAATTTCTATTCGAAATTCTTTCGTTTCACTTATGTCGCTAATGCCCTCAATTCATTTTAGGAGCTCTCATTTTTCTGTTATCCTACCTTGCATTGAAACCATTAAGACCTGGTCTAACACTATTGATGTTGTTATAGTTGATGTTGATTTAAGGGTTGTCATCTTCATTATTATTATTATTATTATTACTATTTTTTCTTAGTTGGCTTAATTGAACAGACATATGATTAAAGGCATTCTAGGCATAAACATCCCACCATTCTCTCGGCCAGTTCACATCTAAGGTTATATGATTCATTGTGTAATTTCTTTTTCAAGACTGTAGGGTATTATATAAGGGACATTAGGTTGCTATTTCTCGTAGGTCGTACGACCACGTAGAGGCTCTGTGGCAATAAAGTGTTGTAGAATATAATTTAGTTTTCAATCAGTAGCGACAGTTTTCAGTTATCATATCCTAGTTATCATTGGAACCTTCTCACAGTCGTTTAACCTACTAAAAATAACAGCCAAATGTCTCTCCAGCCTCACTCCAGCATCTCAAAAACAGGAGAACATTGTACTTGTAAAATACTGGGGAGGTCATGATGCGACGCTTTTGGTCATATATCTGCACGATCAATCCAGAGTTGTGGTTAAACAACTTGCATCACAAATGTTATTGGGAAAAACATTAACAGCCGACCACTTCCTGCTCGTTGACATATTTGGTTTTATGTCTATATAAGGAATAAAAAAATTCAAAAATACTTGACAATTTTTCTAAGAATCAAAAATTCTAGAAAATTATTTTGCGGTGTTTCTGTGTATTTATGTTTGTATGCTCACATCTGTGTGCGACTAAATTTTTGTATATGCATGCGAGAATCCTGGTAGGCTTGTATGTATTGTGTGCATGAACAAGCATTTGTGCATGCGTTCGTGAAGGTATATGTATGTGTGTGCATGTTCCATATTATAGAATTTGTACTTTTGTGCATTTTTATTATTCATATTTATATGATGTTTATGTCGTTGTATCTGCATCATTTGTACAACTCGAGAAAATATATGAGCCGATTTTGCAATACGACTCTTCAAAATAAACTCAATACCAATTTATTCGCTTCTAAAGACATTTGTCGTTTTTTTCTTTTTCCTTTTCTTTCTGCTTTCTTTTCGTGGAGTGGAGACGTTGCTTTATCTTTTCCCTTTCGTTATAGTAATGGTTTCTAGCATATTAATGATTTTTAACATAGAGACCACAAATTAGTGTGCAGTTGATTATTTTGACATCGATACTTGATTGGTACTTATTTTATCGATCCCAGAGATATGAAAAGATGAAACGCAAAATCTACCCCGATTAGATTTGAACTTTGAGAGAATATTGTGATCTTTCAAACGCATATTATTAGAGGTCATCAGTCTGTTTGATTGATCGATCATACACAGTGTGCTCAACTTCAAGGTTTCCACGATTTCCTCCATCTTTTTGTTCAGAGGATAAACAATCTGCAATGGCTGGCCGAGTCATTAGAGCGACCAATAAAAGGCTTTGCCATATTTAGTAAAATTTTTCTATATTTCAAGTTCCTCACAGATTAGTAATGTTTTTTTTTCTTGTTTTTTTTTTAGTAATGTTTTTTCCACGTTTCAAGTTCCTCACAGATTAGTAATGTTTTTTTTTCTTGTTTTTTTTTTAGTA
>NC_068985.1:27043843-27047233 GCF_001194135.2 Octopus bimaculoides
AATGATATCAGAAAAATAAGAACTAGTAAAATTACTGAAGTCACTTCAGTCAACTATATATTTCTCTCAAGAGATGAGTGTAGTTGAACTTGAGCAGAGTTTAAGAACAGTTTGTTTCTTTTCTTTTCTCCAGATGAGCTAACACCCAAGATTATTTCTCCCCATTCGATTTTAAGGTGACGGAGATCTGCTTCCTTCCTTCCTTTAATTCTACTGAAATCAGAAACTGAGTGTCAGTACTTCCAGAAGTTGTTTGTTATGCTTACCATTGAGAGCATTGCAAAGATGGTCTCTCAGTGTGTTGTAGGAGATCCTTCATGGATAGTGAGAGGTCATTCTCACTACTACATGCCGACACAATAACCCTGGAACTCGTGTCAACTAGCAAATGTATTGCGGTAATATCCTTCGTGTGCATCGCTGAATTAATCATTAAGTAAAATAAGCACGTGCTTAGGGCATCAAGGGAGAGGAGAGGCACCACAGAAATGGTAAATAGTTTACGGTTTACAATTAAGAAAGTAGGAGAAAACTTTTCAAATATAAATAAAGTGGAAGTATACAAAAATAAGCATTATTTTGTTTCATTTTGAAAGATAAAAAATTATTTTATGGTTTATTACTAAATTGCATATATATATGTGGGAAGCAGAATGTCTTAAGTGCTTATGACCTCTGTGCATCTTAATCTGGCCCTGTTTCTGTGTCATCAAAATTAAGTTGAACGTATGTTTAAATGAAGCTGGAAAAGATTGTAAGTCTAAAAGGATCGAATTTGTTGGGAAGCAACCAAGCGTATACTCATATACAGTTAGTTAAAGAAATAATCGGTCGAAATATATTTACATTTTACTTTGTCAGGGTGAGGGACTCGTTCTTTAACTTTGAAATGGCTTCTAGGGTCAATCATGCAGTGCATAAATAACATGCAGAGAAAACTAGTTATTAAAAACATGCGTACTGTAACTAAGATTTTGGCAGCTAGTGCAAGTTGTTGGCACATCAAGTCTTTCAAAATTCACAGGCGTGCTGTTGTCCCGACTACCACTAACTTTAACAGGGTCGTACTGATTGCATTCGCTCATCACAACTCAGAAAAAAAACATTCCCCACTTAATTTATTACCTGGAGTGTAAGTTTCTTTCACAAAGGCTTGGATACTCCAGGTTAGTTGCTGTCAATACAACCCAGTTTCATCCCTACTATATACTTAAGAAACTGGAATCCCTTTACACTTAAGTCGTTTAACCTCTTCATGAATGGTTCAAATTCCTCACTTTGTGTGATGCCTGCTTCTCCATAAAATATTTTTTATCCATTTTATAACAATATCTAAATCGCTTTTAAATTCCAGTCACTTGCTTCGAAATTCTTACCTATATGTCTAGCTAACCTCGTCACAGCACTTCCAATTTCTGCACCCCAGATCGGAATGCAACGATTTAGTTTGGCTGTTCAAAAGACAACGATTTAGCATGGCTGACTGAGCGTTCAGCCTATTTTGGTGACAGTACTTTTTAGCACTAGCGGCAAACACATTACGCACGCACGCGCAGAAATATACACATACATACAGATAGAGAGAAAATTACATTACAATTTATTCATTGAATACGACTGACATAAACACTTTCCCTCTTCTTATACATATAGAGAGACATATACTCTCACACACAAATAGAGAGCGAGAAGGAGAGAGCAAAAAAAACCATCTGATGTCAGCGTCGAATTAATGACGCTAAATAAGTTGAGTCAAAACGTCTCATACTTAAATATATGTATGTACATATATGTATATACGTCTATGTATGTGTGTAGGCGTGTGTGTGTGTGTGTGTGTGTGTGTGTGTGTGTGTGTGTGTGTGTGTGTGTGTGTGTGTGTGTGTGTGTAGTTTCTGTGTGTGAGAGAGAGTTAGAGAATCTCAAAGAAGCAGTGTGCTATTAGTTTAGATAAATTAATAAATACAAGGAAGCAACGGACGAGTTTTTAATAATTATCATACCCACTTTTTAAAAATTTCATAAAATAGTCATCAATGACACTGATATTTCGGCAAAAATATGCCATATTCGTAGCTAAAGAGAAATTTCTAGATTTGAAGTTTTTCCGTCAACAGTGCGTACCCTTCTTTCGAGGAATGCAAAAATGCTGTTGTCATCATATTTTTATGGAATATCTCTTCTATCCAGCTTCATAGCATCAGTAGCAATAATTCAAAAAAAGTTTCCCCACACTTCTCTTTTCTCTGTTGCCACTCGCCGAAATTTTTCGTTTTGCAATATTGGATGACTACAAAGAAGCAGCATGTTACTTGTGTAGTGCAGTTAATGAAGATAAAGTTGTAAGATATGAATTTTGAATAAATACGTTATCGTATTCACTTTTCACACACCAAGTTAATCATATTAAAAAAAAACTGATATTCTGGCAAAAAAAAAACAACATATATCCATTGCTCAAATGAGGAGCTGTACTCCAGGGTTTTTTTTCCTATCATTTTTTCTTTCCAGGTTTTTGGTTCACCATGCATACCTTTTCTTCCACCAGCCACTCATGTAAGATGACAACTTATAAACAGGTGATAGATGAAAATATCCATTGGATTACTATCCTATCAAGTGATAAAAGCTTCTTTCTTTCAAAACTTTATCTGTCCAAGTTGATGGTATCAGAGCATCAAATCGAAATTTCATTTTTCTGCATTTTCAAGTTAATGGATCTTCTCTGACTTTTGGCAATTAGTATTCCAGTCGTTTCTATCAACTAAATTATCTATCCCTGGTATTATAATTATAAGTTGCGGTATATTCCGCTGATACGTGTACACTTAACTTAATCCTCAGCCATAATTAGCGTGACATAGTGCGTGAAAAAGCAGGTCTTTTGGATTACAAGTAAATTCAACCCAACAGGTCTCCACAGAAATGCCGTCTTCTCATTCATTCACAGAGGTTGGTTCGGTTCGAAACTAAGTTAGAAGGTAAAATATATTTTCTCATGTTGCCACGGAGTAGGATCGTACCTTGGATCACATGGTTACAGTGAATTTCTTAACCAACTGGCCATGCCTGTGCCTTTACACACACACACACACACACACATCCCTCCTCCCGCTTACATACTATATGTGATGGAAATAGAAGGAAATGGTAACGGAAGTGCCTAATAAACAACAATAGGAACTGAAAAATAGAAGCAAAGTATTAGTGACAAGGAAGGAAGATGACAGCAAGTGGAACTGAAGTACAAATAAAGATGCAGTAGTAGTAGTAGTAGTAGTAGTAGTAGTGAGGTGTGTGTGTGTTGGGGAAGAATGACAGTATATCTCTGTGTGTATGCGTAGCGTATATAATATGTATATATATATATATATATATATATATATATAT
>NC_068985.1:27048206-27048829 GCF_001194135.2 Octopus bimaculoides
TCTACATGTATATATAGATGCATATCTGGGTACAGGACATCACAAAAAACAAAAACGTGGACAAAATGAAAAACAGAACATAAGCAGAGCACAGAAAACACACAGGCCACATAGAGAACATTTCCTTCATTAGCTGCCACCATTCTAAAACTAAGCATTTTGAAGAGTTATATGTATATATATAAACGCATATACAAAGGTATAAGTATTGCACTGACACATACCACACATATATGTACATATACAGATATACAGATATAAATATATATGGGGTTGCCTACGCGTGCATACATTTACACACACAGACACACACATTTTTTGTACACCACAACGTGAATCAGAAGTGCTGCAATAAATTCAAATATCTGAAAGCCTTTAGGTGTGATCAAGAACAACGACATAAGAATGCAAGCACATTCTTTCTAAAGCATAGAAGGAATGTTTGCATCCTCATGTTGTTCTTTATCACAACTAAAGGGTTTCTTATATATAAGCCATAAGTAAATCAGATTTTAAGCATATTTTACATTCGTACACACAAGTTGGCCCGTGACACACACTATATACATATATACAACTAAGTGTATAGTTGAGGAAAAACGAAGACTGCGTGTGTGAGAATA
>NC_068985.1:27049485-27049990 GCF_001194135.2 Octopus bimaculoides
TATATATGTATATATATATATATATATATATATATATAGCTGGGTTTTGAAGTTTCGTAAGAATCTTGTGTGCGTGGGAGAAGCCACTTCTTGTTGGGTAGTAACACTAAAAATATAATATTAAAAGTGTATTTCAGAAAAGAGGAAGAGTGACTGTAATTATTGGTAGTGTAGCAATCATTGTTGACCAAGTATATGAACTGGGTCAGAAGCAATATGGACTTCAGTTGTGTATAAGTTGAAAAGGTGACAAGGTCAGCCTTTACCGTCACCATCCGTTTGGAATGAGAAACTGTTCTCATGTCTGTCTCCTAGCGTACTTATATTTCATCCATGTACACATATACGCACGCATACACACAGGCATGTACATCTATATCGTATACATACACACACGCATATACACATATACGCACATACACACACGTATGTGTGTGTATACACATACATTCTATTATACATACACATATTTTATATATATATATATATATATATATATATATAT
>NC_068985.1:27050000-27051986 GCF_001194135.2 Octopus bimaculoides
ATATATATATATATATATATATGCCCACACACACACATACATAATACAAAATAACTCTATATAGTCAAATCAAATAAACGAACAATAAAGTTAACAATAACAAACAAGAGGACGTGCACATAGACATATATATTTGGCAATATCTAAGCATGGATACTGTCTCTGATTGAAACCAATAAAAGAATGAAAGAATACATACGCTTATACGCACGCGTATATAGTAAATTCTTGTGAAACTAAACACTGTTAAACCGGATATCGGATAAAACGAAATAAAGAAATTATTGCCAGTATTTACTTTTGCTTCCATCCTTGAGTCTCTGTGTTGTATTAGTGTATGTTCTGGGTGTGTTTATATGATTACTGTATCAAAATGATAAATTCGTTACAAAAGTTTAGCTCACTAAGAAATACTGTGGCTGTTGTTTTGAAAGAACACTGTACATCCCAAATCTAGTGGAATCATGATATGTGTATATATATATATATATATATATATATATAAGTCTATTATTCATATATAGAGGGTGATAAATTGAATATTAATTCAATTTAAAACCAAGTGGCCTAGCATATAAAAAATCTGAAAATTCAGAAAAATTGTATTACCTGTGTATAAGAAGGGATGACCACTATGTGGACATCCTATATGCTAGAAAGAGGTCATCAACGACCCAACCACAAAGAAAAATAATGTTCTCCAGAAAAAAATTTCGCAAAACACCAGAGCATAAGCGGGCAACACAAAATGAGAAATATACAGAATAAAGAATTAATTGTGTACCGGTTTCGAACATTAACGTTTTACTTACGCAACAACATCCGTGTTCTCATCAGCACAATCGTTCTAGAATCAATATAATTTGCAGAACTATACACGAATTGTCTTCATAAAATAAGACTTGCGTACAGTTCTACCGATTACATTGGGGTTATTTTTCAAAATGTCTCAGCTCTGGCGCGCCAAATTCCGGAAACAATTCTGCAGAGAATAATTCACTGCAGTATATGTTTCCGGCTGGAGAACATAATTATTTAAATTATTATCTATATATAGAGGGTGATAAATTGAATATTAATTCAATTTAAAACCAAGTCGCCAAGCATATAAAAAATCTGAACATTCAGAAAAATTATATTACATGTGTATAAGAAGGGATGATAACTAAGTGGAAATCCTATATGCTAGAAAGAGGTCATCAACGACCCAACCACAAAGAAAAATAGCATATAGGATGTCGACTTAGTGGTCATCCCGTCTTATACACATGTAATATAAGTCTATTATTCATGTAGTAAGCTGCGAAATTTTTAGTCTTTCGATTTCCAGCAGACAGGATGGAAAAGGTGATGAGCAGTGATATGTTTCGAGCGCTGAGAACGCCGAAAGATTCGACATCCACAGGCTCAGCCATAAGCCTGTCAGAAAGCAACCGATACTTGGACAGTTTGCTATTCTCAGCCTGACAAGCAGCAGAGCCTGGGCTGGTGGCTGAATACACCAGGTTGCCGCTGAAGAAGGTGTAACAGCATGTGACATCTCAGATGAGGGGCATACTGTCACGAAACGGAGAAACTATCATACCGTCAGACCTTTTGCCATTTCTTTAGTCTAGCGTCGCTGGCTCGAGCTGGGAAGGAAAGCTTGCAGCGTCTAGGCCATGCTTTATCGTTTTGTTAAAGGCGGCATGGTGTAGAAGACGGACACCACTGTGATAGCATAACACTGGGTGGAGGCTGAAAGAATCTACAATGGATCCGCTATATTTTTGAATAGAATTGATTTTCGATAGTTTTAATCGATTTTAATCGATTTAAATTTCTTTCTATTTGAAAATTGGTTGTGAAACACGTGTAGTCATTTTATTATCTTGATCTTATGATATTTATTTTGTATTATATTATACTTATTTATTGTACTTTTAATTATAAATATTTATATATATATATATTTTATACTGTGAAACTTAATTTAATTTTAATTTT
>NC_068985.1:27052086-27055484 GCF_001194135.2 Octopus bimaculoides
TGTGTGTGTGTGTCTGTGTGAAAACATACGCGTGTGCTTTAACAACAGCGAAGTTCTGTTCTGTCTTTATGCGTGTTATTTCTAAAATACATCTTTTGAAAGAGAAAGATAGCGAACTCACTATGATGTATTGCCTTCTCAGCAAGAGATGTGTTATTGAAGTGCATATCTTGAATGTAAATGTGATTATAGATGGCATATATATTTTTCTTTCAGTTAATACTTTATAGAATGATGAGGCACTGAGGCATGTGTTGTCACTGCTGTTATTGTTGTTGTTGCTGTTGTAAGTAGTTGTATGGAATTTAGATGAAATGTTGTGATACGAAATTCTTCACATACTGTAGTATGGCTCACACTCATCTGCTTTCATTTTAAAAAAAGGAAAAGTGTTATGCAATGCAGTATACTGTAGAATATTTGTTATAGATATGTATTGCAGTTTAATATAATGTCGTTGGTGTGCGTTTCACTCCAGCTCAGACCTTATCGAGAAGACCAAGATAAAAGGCTTTCTGGCCGTGACCCGTCCCATCACTACATTGTGAATTTTCTTTTTGTTTTTGCAGGCGCAGGCGTTGCTATACGGTAAGAAGTTTGCATTCCAACCATATGGTTCCGGATTCATTTTCACTGCGTGGTACCTTGGGTAAGTAAGTGACTTGTACTACAGCCTTGGCTCGGCTCGGCCCGACCAAAGCCTTGTGAGTGGATTTGGTGGACGGAAACTGAAAGAAGCCCGTCGTATATACGTGTGTGTGTGTGTGTGTGTGTTTGTCCCCACATCACTGTTTGACTGGTGTTGGTGTGTTTACATCACCTACACCAAAAAAGACCGATAGAATAAGTACAACGCTTAAAAGAAACAAGTACTGGGGTGGATTCGTTCGATTAAAATTCTTCAAGGCGGTGCCCCAGCATGACCGCAGTGTAATGACTGTAAAAGAGTAAAAGCGAATAGTAGAATCTATTTATCAATAATATTAATACGCCAACTTGTTTTTTGTACGTCTTTACCTGTGGTGTGTGTCAGACTTATCTCAAAGGCAGGAGTGGCAAAGCAAGAGAGAGGAGGACAGAGAGGAAGTGAGAAAGAAAGAGAGAGAGTGAGAGAGAAAGAGAGACAGTGAGAGAGAGACAGTGAGAGAGAGACAGTGAGTGGTGACAGTGTTCGTTTTGTGTTTTTAAATGTTTATCACATCGCAAGAAAAGTTGATACATAAATACATACATGCATTGTTAAATTAAAAGCGAGAGAGAGGATGGACACAGAGGAAGTGAGAGAGAAAGAGAGAAAGACAGTAGATACATAGATCGAAAGAAAATTGATAATAGATACATAGATACATCGTTAAGTCAAAAACAACTACAGCAAATGTTGGATATCACTTTCATTTTTCATTACCACACGAGGATAAAATTAACTCGCAAGTGACTGAGTAGTCCACAGACATGCATGCCATTAACGTAGTTCTCGAGGAGATTCAGCCTCGCACAGAAAATCACAAGGCTGACCCTTTTGAATTACAGCTACAACTCATTTTGTCCAGGCGAGTGGACGGGAGCAAGATAAACCTTCAAATGGAAGAAAACGAAAAAAGATCCTATATAGGGCAGGAAAATCTTTTTAGTCGTTTGTGCACTATGGGTGTTAATCCGGTCCTAACAGCGGCATTTGTGGGTCTCACGGATCTCGAAGCCAAGCCCCCAGATAAACATCGAGGCGCAGGTTGTTGTTACATAACTGAGCATGAGTCGAGGGCGAATACACGATGGAATAGCAATTACTTCAATCACTTTCACTGCTTATACTAAATACATGACATTTTTGCCTTACAATGTGAAACATTTCCTTTTCTTTCACTCTTTTTAAAAATTGACACTCTGTCGGTTACGACAACGAAGTTCCTGTTTATCTGATCAACATAACAGTCTGTTTGTAAAATTAACGCGCAAGTGGCCGAGTACTCCACAGGCTTGCATACCATATGGTAATTCTCTGACAGATTCAGCCTCATACAGAATGTGACAAGGCTGACCCCTTTGAATTACAGGTACAACTCATTTTTACCAGCTGAGTGGACTGCAGCAAGGTGAAGTAGAGAACACAACGCACCGCAAGGAATCGTACTCGTGACTTTACAATCGTGGGCCGAATACCCCTAACCACTGAGCCATGCACCTTCACTCTTTTAACCGTAGAGAAAAGGAGTGAAGTGACAGACAGAGAAAGGAAAACACCAGTCACTTACAATGACAGACTGAAATACGATCGATCTTTTCTAGTTTCTTTACTTTTAACAATGAAGAAGAGGGAAAGACATTTAGTAATGAATAGAAGGAACGTCTTTTAGATGTTTACGTTTTTATTCTGGGAGTTCTAGAATGATCGACTGTTAGATCTCTCTTCTTTGCCGGTACTTATTTGCCTTCTTTCATAGTTCTTCGTGTGTTTTAGTTGGGGGAAAAGACCATGTTATTTTTTATAGAAAAATTAATGCAAATTTCAAACGAGGTATAACTGTGAAAAGAACCCAGAAAAATGGGTAATATCCCCTACAAAATGAGTGGGGGAGAAAAGTTGCCAACAGGTGGCTACACGAAATTCAACTCTATACTTTATAGTGTCTTCTATTATAGCTTCGAGCCAACCAAAGCCTTGTGAGTGAATTTGGTAGACGGAAACTGAAAGAAGCTCGTCATGTTTGTGTGTGTGTGTGTATGTGTGTGTGTGTTTGTCCCCCCACCACCATTACTTGACAACCGATGTTGTTGTGTTTGCGTCCCCGTAACTTAGCTGTTCGACAGAAGAGACTGAGAGAGTAAGCACCAGGCTTACAGGGAATAAGTCCAGGGGTCGATTTCTTCGACTAAAGGGTGGTGCTCCAGCATGGCCACCGTCAAATAACTGAAACAAGTAAAAGAATACGAGAAAAAACTTTCCGTACCACTAAGCCAAGAAGGTCCTTTGAATATGTACGATGTATTTTAAGGCTAAATAGTAATTGTGTTTACGTTTGCGTAACTGAGATATTCTGGTTGGATTATATAGTTATCAGTTTTACACTTCTTTATATATTCTGTAAGTGTCACAATTTAGAAACATTTCTCATGGCACCAGCACACAATTTACGGATGCTTACATTTTTTATATTTTCCGGGGTCTGCTTAAAGGGTGGGTGGGGCGACAAGCTCAAGCGCTGCGTCGGGCGGCACACATTCTAGCGAGAGCAAGAAGCCTCTGCTGAAGCCTTGAGCTATTCAGTACCTTGAGGATGGAATTTAGTAGACGGAAAGTATAGGGAAGCCTATAGTGTGTGTGTGTACATACTTGTATGTACTTACGTGTAAATACATACATATGTATGTATTTACGTGTAAAACAGTTGTAAATCCGG
>NC_068985.1:27055649-27056585 GCF_001194135.2 Octopus bimaculoides
ATATATATATATATACTGAAACCCTTATAGTTAGTGTCCCGTTATGAGCGCAATCCAAGGACTAAAACTATTAAGGAATGAAAAAAAAAATGGAAAAGAAGTAAAAATAATGAGGATGTTTATCCGATCAAGAAAGATAACTTTCCTAAGGATGAAAACTGTTCTGTTTTCCTATCAGCTAAATTTGGAAACAATGGGACAATGAAGAAGAGAGGGACTATCGGTATCTGAGATGACCCAAATGATACAACACGTGGAACTCTGGCGGTAGTTATTGTAAGGGAGATAATCAATTCTAAGTCCTAAATGAAGGCGGGAAGAGAGTTTTTAATTCTAAACTGAAATTGGCTTTCTAGTAGCGTTTTTCAACGAGTTAAGTACAACTGAAAAGTCACCCCGTTAAACCAAAACTTTAATTCATTTGTTACGCTATTAAATCAATGATATTGTTGGTGTTTCGTTTCAGGTAAATCCTGATCATCAAGGCGTATGAATAAAGCCAATCTAGTCGTGATCATCCCGTTTTTAAGAGTTTTTATGGAACTACTTTATCTAATGTTACTGATGTGTTGTTGCATGGTCTGGACATATTTCTGACGGCTGTCTATTGACAGTCTGCCAGACTTGTCCGTAGGGAGGCACACTAATTCTCTGTTCCTAATTCGCTGTCTCAGTTTATGTAGGCCTCTGTCACACGCAACTACCAACAACACCACCCACAACAATAACAACCATATGCACAACACAAGCACTACCACCACCACCACCAACAACAACAACAACAACACCAGCAACTATAACAACAACAACAACCACAATGATAATAACACTCCACACTCTGTCTTCTACAACCCTAACAACAAATCTTATGACATGACAAGGATCTCCCCCACAGACTTACCCTTTAACAAAAGGGTATGTATCCCACCCCAAATC
>NC_068985.1:27057076-27062434 GCF_001194135.2 Octopus bimaculoides
AGAGAGAGAGAGGGAGAGAGAGAGAGAGAGAGAGAGAGAGAGAGAGAGAGAGAGAAAGAAAGAGACCGTTTATGTCTCGCATTGTTTTATAGTCATTTTGGTAAGGATTACTAGAAATGGAATGAAGGAATCTTCTTGATATCTTGATCTGCAAGAAATTGCAGTTTTACTGTCTTCAAATTATGTCCTACCGCCTTAAAAGAGTAATGGTACATCAGATAATGTAGTTCCAAATAACTATGAAGAAATAGGTGAAACAGCCATAGACGATACTCAATCGGTTATAGACCATTTGGAATTAAACAACAATGACGACACCAAAAAACTGAGACCCTACAGGTTAAAATACTAGATTTTTTGCTCATAGGTCATAAGCTCAAACTTGATACAGGTGTTTAGTTTTTCTGGAGAGAACAATTTATTCCATATTGCTTCAGTTTACACAGGTGAATGTTCTCATTGTTGGAATAACGTCACATCAAGAGAAAAATTTATATCTTGATTCTATAAAATTAGATCTAAGCATTGACACTTAAGATCATTTGGAGACTTAGAAAGTATTTAGATTTGTCATTTTACAAGCAATTTCTCTGATTCGCACGTTTGCAACTATCAAGAATAAATCAAGTTTTTTCGTCTACACAAACTTAGAGCTTTTCTACTGGTGTCAGTGTTAGAGCATGATCTAATACCAAGAAACTACCACAGTTTCATACTCTTGCTAACAACGTATCATTTTAGAAAGTAGCCATATAAAAACAATCTACATTTATTCATATTTTTTTTTTACCCATAGTGCAAGTACGAATAAGTGGTTAAGAAGTTCGCTTTGCAATCATGTAGTTTCGGGTTCAGTCCTACTGCGCAGCAGTCTTCTACTCTAGTTCCGGGGTCGACCAATACCTTGTGAGTGAATTTAGTAGACAGAAACTGTAGGGAAGCCCGTCGTGTGTGTGTGGGGGGCGGTTAATTTGGTAGACAGAAACTGTAGCGAAGCGGCCAGCTGGCAGAAATGTTAGCACGCCGGACGAAATGCTTAGCAGTATTTCGTCTGCCGCTACGTTCTGAGTTCAAATTCTGCCGAGGTCGACTTTGCCTTTCATCCTTTCGGAGTCGATTAAATAAGTACCAGTTACGCACTGGAGTCGACATAATCGACTTAATCTGTTTGCCTGTCCTTGTTCGTCCCCTCTGTGTGTAGCCCCTTGTGGGCAGTGAAGAAATAAGAAACTGTAACGAAACCCATCGTATATGTGTGCGTGTGTGTGGGGTGGGGGTGAATTTGGTAAACAGAAACTGTAGCGAAGCCCTCGTATATGTGTGTGTCTTTGTGTCTTTGTTTATCTTCCCCACACTGCTTGACAATCGATATTGACTTGTTTGTGACCCCGTACCTTAGGTGTTTGGCAAGAGACCAATAGAATACGTACCAAACTTAAGTAAGCATAAGTAGTGAAGTAGATTTCCTCGGCTAAAACCTTTCAAGATGGTGCCCCAGCATGGTCGCAATCCAATGAATTAAATAAGTAAAAGATATATAAAGATTAACCCTTTACGTATGTTGACCTCTTGCCATCCCCAACATAATCTTAAACTATGGGACAGAGAAGATGATCCGTACTGCAAGCAGTGTGGAGCAGCTCTTTGCACCTTGAATCACATATTGGCCAGGTATTTCAAGGCATCGGGAGAAAGCTGATACATGAGGAGACACAATAAGATCCATACGGAAATTGCATTATGGACAGACTTGCAGGAAGTTATGGTCAACAGGCCTCGCTACTCAAAGGTATTAAATTCCTAAAGGAAAGTGATGGGGCTCCTAAGACAGATGCAGCTTTGGGAGAACCGTTTTCTATTTTGCATCAAAGCTAGGACTCGGGAATGCAGGAGGATCTGAAGGCCAGATTCATCTTTACGGTGGAGATGGAAGTAATCTCTCTCTCTCTCTCTCTCTCTCTCTCTCTCTCTCTCTCTCTCTCTCTCTCTCTCTCTCTCTCTCTCTCTCTCTCTCTGATCAGGCATAATTCTTTTATCTAAGAGTACAAAAACAATCATCGCGACTAAACTCGCAATGCTCAGGGGCAAGGGTAGGGGCTGGCTTCATATTCCTCACCAACTGAAGACAGCCAAACACCAGGACTTGGTTGATGAAGCACATGTCAAAGGATGGCACGCAGCTTCATCCCCCATTGAAGTCGGCTATCATAGTTTCTCAGCAAAGCCAGTGTGCTTTTTCTTGCAGAAGATAGGTTTGAAGCCCAAACAACTGAAGAAAGCCACCAAGGTGATAGCCATGGTTGTGAGACTTGTTCCAGTGGATTGTGGTTTACAGGATACCACAAATGGAACCTTTCTTTAACCGAAAGCTAATTCATTTCTCGTTGCCCCATTCAGGTGAAGCGTACAAGCTAAGGAGTGAAACGTTGGTGACTCTGAACTCAAGCGAAGCGTACAGGCTAAAGAGTGTCCCTGAGATACATGTTGAAGATACAGAAAAGTTCCAGATTATGCGACAGTTTTAGTCACCCTCAGTAATAACTTTAGATGGGTCCCACAGTATCAGTATGGGGTAAAATATTTTATACTTATTTCTCTCTCTCTCTCTCTCTCTCTCTCTCTCTCTCTCTCTCTCTCTCTCACACACACACACACATACGGATACAGACACACACACACAACCACCACCACACAAACGTACGCAGGCACACACTTATTAGTGATTAAAATCTGTTGGTGAAAACAGGTTTGGCTACAGTCAAATGTAGTCAAGTCCTTAATACAAATGTAATGTAGGGTGAATATGTTTATAATGAGCTAAATTCAACATTTTTAGAATGATCATAATGCTTCGTTATTCTTTCGGAATGACGAATTACTCATATCTTACTAACTCGGCATTTCGAAGAGATAACAAAAGATTTTGATCATTTTATACAAATGTTGATTTCATCAAATTATAATAATAAATACATATATACATACATACGGACGGATACGCGCGCGCGCGAGTGTACGCACGTAAGCTCGCACATAATCTTTCATATTTTACTTGTTGCATATTTTACTATTTGACTGCGGCCATACTGGTGCACTACCTTTAAGAGTTTAGTCGAAAAATCGACCACATAACTTTTTTTTAAGCCTGCTACTTTTTGTTTTCTTATTTGCCGAATCGTTAAGTCAGAGTAACGTAAACAAACCAACACTAGTTGTCGGACTGTGATGAAGACAAACATAAAGACGCGCTCGCACTAACACACACAAAGATACACATGCTTATTCATGACAATATATACCTGAAGAGGATTGTTGGTGTTTGTAAGTGTTAGTGTTCGTATTTTGACTAATGACAATGTAATATATCTCAATATCACGATGTCAAATATGTATATATATATATATATATATATATATATATAAATCGTAAATCCCCCCCCCCAAAAAAAAAATACACGAAGAACAAACACAAGAAAAATGCAACGTGAGGACGTAGTACATGCAAAGTATTAGCTGACGCTCAGAGAAGGAAAGAATGGTGGTTTTACGTTTCGAGCAAAGCTCTTCTTCAGAAACAGGAGACGGAAGTAAGTCCAAGAGAAAAGGAAGATGAAAGAAAAAAATCGCCAACGATTCACACACACACACACACACACACACACACACACACATATATATATATATAATGTCGTTGAATGCTCAAAACAGGTAGTAATAAACAGTCGATAACTGAGGAGGAGTTAGACTTCTTTTGGTATTTTGTCTTGTACTTATTTCTGTGTGTTTACGTATTTTCCACTCGTTGGTAATGTCCTGTACTTAATGTGTAATTTAATTATTATATGTGTGTGTGTGTGTATGTGTGTGTATGTGTGTGTGTATGCTATATATTTGTGTGCATTTGTGTGTTTGTGTGTGTGTGCGCGCGTTGAGTGTGTTTGCTCATCATTAGATGATGAATTTATTGCATCTATTATTTAACAACTGATTTGGATAATCCCAAAGGAAGTTTTGTCTGTGTGTGTGTGTGTGTACATCTATATATGTATCTGTAAATGCATTTATTTGTCCATGAATATCTCTGTGTATATTGGCGATTAGGATGGGTTTTCCTGTGAGAATTCCGTGAATATTCAAGTGACCTGTGCATAATTAACGTAGCGCCGACCACCCACAAAAGGGTGCCATTCAAATGCGTCAACCACAAATAAAGCCAGATATTAAATTTTATTATATGTAATATCGTTGAAATATAAATACACTGCGAAGAGCAACGGAATCAGTGAGCTGTTGACTAGATTTTTTTTTTTTTTTTGCTTTCATATTTCTCTTCAGCTACATTTAGAATGCTGACAAATGTCTTCTGTTTCGTAGGCAAAATTGCAACAAGAATATACACAGAAAAGAAAATTAAAAATGATTCATTCATTCATTAAAAGGTTAGTTTTGTCTAAAGCAGCGGTGGCGATGGTAATAGTGGTGGTGGTAGTAGTAGTAACAGAGGTGCTGATGATGGCAAAAGAAAACAAACGGTTATTGCAGACGGTTTGCTTAGTAACTTAGTATTACATCTATTTTTAAAGGAAAAACTATTCATATGTTGAGGTAGGGGGAAATAAATGTATTATTTCTTTACATTTAAAATAAATTTGATATTGGTTTCAATTTTTTGCACAAGGCCAGCAGTTTAGGGAGAAGGACCAAGTCGATTAAATCAACCCTAGTGCTCAACTGGTATTTATTTTATCGACAGAAACGCTACTACACCGGGCAGAACGCTTAGCGGCATTTCGTCTGTCTTTACGTTCTGAGTTCAAATTCCGCTGAGGTTGACTTTGCCTTTCATCCTTTCAGGGTCGATAAAATAAGTACCAGTCAAATACCCGGTTCGATGTAATCGACTCACTTTCACACCGAAACTGCTGGGCTTGTGCCAAAATTTGAAACCGATATTAAATAACTATTAGAATATTGCAAAAAATAAATGGATACACAAGATCGGCTGTTCAAGCAATGAAATATGTTAAGGTGCCATTTACGTAATTTGGTAACAGGAAATTATCAGCGTTTGGAATTGACCATCCTATTCATTCCTGATAACATTGATACAGTCTACCACAATAGTAGTGGGTGCGTTACTCTCATCCGGTTAAATATGCGGGATAATTATCCTCTCATGAAGAAAAAATGGTACGATAATGCTTAGTCGTGAACCGTGAAGAACAGAACAGCTCTTTGAGTCTCTCTCTCTCTCTCTCTCTCTCTCTCTATCTCTATCTCTCTCTCTATCTATCTATCTATCTTTCTCTCTCTCTCTCTCTCTATATATATATATATGTATATATATATATATATATA
>NC_068985.1:27062903-27064250 GCF_001194135.2 Octopus bimaculoides
ACAGTAAACACCTGAATTGATCGTTTGGTTCCTTGAAAGCAGTTCAAAACACACAACACCTTTGTAATCCCACCAAATTGACAGCAAGGCCTTCTTTTGATGCAATTCAGCTTTCTATGTGGTTTATGCTGGTTCATTACGCTTGGATCATGATCGTTTTCAATATATGTTATTGTAGGCAATCTATTTTTCATCACCAGTGATGATTCGGTTAAAAAAATGGTCGATTTCATTCCGTTTGAGATGCATATCGCAAATGTTGATTCGTTGTACTAAGTGAATCTCTTTCAATTTATGCGGAACACAAAAATCGAGCTTCTTAACGAGTGCAAGACATTTTAAGTGATTTTTAATTGTTGTGTGTGTGATTCATTTAACCCCTCTGCAATCTCTCGCACAGTTATATGACAATCAGATTCAATTATGGCTTTGTTTCGGTCATCATCAACTTCATTAGGTCGACAAGAGCGTTGGTCAACTTGAGTGAAAAATCTCCAGAACGGAATTTTAAAAACCATTTCTGACATGTGTGTTTTGTTAATCAATCAACACCATAAACTTCACATATCTCTTTGTAAGCCTCAGAAGCTTTCTTGCCTTTACAGAAATAAAAATTTCTTACCTTTACTCCCCATACTATCCCACTCCAAAAACATTGACCCTCTGCAATAACCTTCCATTTTTCTGCAACCTCCAACTGCAACCGTTCAAGAGTAACAGGAAGTTTGCTGATCTATCCGGTCCTTAGGAGTTTGTTAAGGCAAAAGTCATAAACCCTGATTCCAGACCATTCTAATTATTAAAAAAAATGTTTTAAATTTGGTCGATTTCTCTCCAGCACACACACACACAAAGAAGACAAAACAACTAAGGAATACTGGAGAGACGATATAACTATATAGCTGGTGTTTTACAAGAGTGTCAGTGGCACAAATGGACCCACAAAACAATGATAGTTTATACGATTTACACTCATGATAAAGAAGAAAAGTTTTATAGCTAACTGAAAAAAACTAATGTCTTATCAAATATTAAAACTTTGAAGCAAGAATTTTACAAAGGCAGAGTGTAAAAAAGCACTAGCAAATAGGAAAAAATACAAATTATCTGCTTGATTATTAGGCAATGGGGAAAAAGACAAAAAAAAAAAAAGAAAACACCTTCAGACAAATCAGCAGTGCAATTTGTACTAATATCGTTCAACCAAAATAGAATTAATGAAATAAACTTATGATGCAAATTATCTTTCATATTATTCTAAAATGCCAAACACTAAACATTTATCTTGATAAATACGTAGATCTCTCATCAGACGAAAAGCGTTATTCGTAAGGAAATTGTGGAATT
>NC_068985.1:27067196-27070228 GCF_001194135.2 Octopus bimaculoides
GCCTTGCGAGTGGATTTAGTAGACGGAAAATAAAAGAAGCCCGTCATGCATACATATATGTGTGTGTGTGTGTGTATCTATGTGTATGTGTCTTTCTGACCGTGTTTGTCGCCCCACTTCCTCTTGACAACCGATGTTGGTGTATTTGCATCTCCGCAACTTATTTGTTCGGCAAAAGAGACCGATTAGAATAGGTTCCAGGCTTAAAAAATAAGTACTGGGGTTGGTTCATTCAACTAATAGTAGTAGTAGTAGTAGTAGTAGTAGCAGCAGCAGCAGCAGCAACAGCAGCAGCAGATGTCGTCGTGGTGATGGTGTCGCCGCCGCCATCGCAACGCAAAACACAACGACCTTGCTGACATCCCCACTGACTTCCATCTATCTACAATTAGGCGTCGAAAGATTTGGCAATGCTGGTTACAAAAATAATATGTCCGTTTCTATTAGTAACAAAGACCAAAGAATGAATAATTTACATATATCAGCATTACTTGGGGAGCTTATTTCAAGACATATAAGTGGCACCATCATCATTATTATTATTACGCTCAGTGCAAACGACTGACTACTTCAGATGAGAAGGAAGTGCATTGTTAAGTAGTTAGAACATAAATAGAACATTTTGTTACGTAATAAAGGCAAAGAATTTTATTCTGTCTAATTTTGAGAATAGAGGAGTTGAATGAGGTCAGAAAAGTTCATAAAATAGAATTCTATAGGTTATCTTTCTTTCTTTCTTTTTTATTTATTTAGCCTTATTTTTAAATTATAAAATAGTTAATATTTATCTAGTATTCTATAATTCAAACATGAGTTCTTGTTAACGTTAAATATCAAGGTTATGCTGCGACGTAACACGGACCATTTGTTCATAAACGTATCTGAGTTTCTTTCAATATATTGAAATGTATTGAATCAGAGGCTGTTTTAGTTTAGAATTTAGATCCACTTTGTTTTACGTACATTTTAATGGATGAAATTCATAAGTTACAACTTTTCGTTTCCTTTCCTCTAAAAGATCTTTTAAATTTTTGTATGTCTACTAATCAAAATAAACCAATATACTGATTTCATATAACTTTATAAAAGAGAGATTTATCCCTTTTACTGCAGAAATCAGGTACAGGCGTGGCTGTGTGATAAGAAGCTTGCTTCCCAACCTCATGGTTCTGGGTTCAGTCCTACTGCGTGGCACCTTGGGCAAATGCCTTCTACTATAGCCTTGGGCCGATCAAAACCTTGTGATTTGGTAGACGAAAACTGAAAAAACCCGTCGTATATATATATATATATATATATATATATATATATATATATATATATATATATATATATATATATATATAGGAGAATTGACGAAAAAAACAACAGACGAAGACAGGTGGTGTAAACAACAAAAGGATGTATTAGTTTAATGCTCGGGAATAGAGAAAGTCTTTGACGTTTCGAGCCTACGCTCTTCAACTGAAAGGAACGCAGAAAGAAACAAGGAGAAAAAAATATAAATGTAGTGGTCAGCGATCTATCATGGCGGGATCGAGAGTCTCCTTATCGCTCCATCGTTGGGCAGCGTTTTCTAAGAACAAATATCATCGAAGAGAACTTCCTTTTTTTCCATAAACTTGTAGTCACTAGATAAAATAATATACCAAAATGAAGTCTAATGAATTTGATTTTTCCCCACCAAAAACAGTGTTGTGCTTAGTTAAAAGAACTCAATGCTGCTATTGTTTTATGCTAATAACTAAAAATAGAGACGAAATGTGTTGAAAACTGGCACAAAATATGAAAAAAAAAACAAAAAAAACATAGGATTTCAGTTTTTTTTAATCATTTAAATCTCTAAAATAAAAAGAATGCATTTTAATCCTTCTAAATGCTTTTTACAAGTAGGGGAGCCGTAAACAGAAAATATTATCTAGTAATAAATGCCCAGAAGCTTATCTCTAAATACGAAACTTAATTATTTTCAAGAAAGACAATAACGTCTTTATAAAATTTACTTAAGAAAATTTCTCCTGTCTTACACAATAGATTCTTATCAGCTTTATAACATTTGTGGTCTCTGTGTTCCTGTTTCGGTCACGTTATCAGGAATAAGATCCGATTAGCTCATTAAACTTATGTCATTTAATCCTTGTTTCTTTAAATATAACATTTTAAAAGTTTTAGTTGTTTTCTCGTATTTTTCTTAGTAAAAAACACTCGGGTAAGAAAATAGCAAAAGATGTTTTTCATTTCTTTGATTTCTCAGGGCGACTGTGTAATTCTTTTTTCCTTGGTTAACCAGTTTGTTCATATGCTTTTTCTAGCTATAGAATAGATAGCAAATCTGAGAAATTAGCTTGCAACGGTTGACTGGTGCCCTAGCTAGGCACTTATAGATTTTAAAATTACACAAACACATAGTAAACTATTGACCCTATGCTGTATTTTATTATTTCTGAAAGTATAACTTGTTCACTTATATCTTCGAATTTATCTCTTAATTATAATCATAACCATTGCAAAAACAACGGGGAAAATATCAGAAAGAAATCATACGCAAGACGTCCGCTTTGCAACCATGATGTCCTGGCTTCAATCCCATTGTGTAGCATCTTGGGCAAAATCATTTTCTATCTTATTTTAAGTATTTCACTCATAAGACTCTATCTTGTAGTTAAAATAAGGTAAACAGAAATTGTATTGAAGCCAGTCAGGTGGGTTGAAGCTGTAATTTAAAACTAAAATACAGCCTTGTAACAGCCTGAGTATTCTACGGACAAATACATCCACTGCCTGAGAAGGGCACACGTCTGTGGAATGCCCAGCCATTTGCATATGAAATCAGTTGATCAGACAATAAGATCCTCATCGCCGAACGACGATGATAACTGAAATTTAGTTGTTGTTCATTCAAAGATTGGAACCGAGGAATTCAGAATAATTCCGAAGCCAGAAACTTTGAGTAAGGGTTTGTGAAGTCTCTACATCCAATCTATAATTATGACATATATATATATATATATATATATATATATATATATATA
>NC_068985.1:27070656-27072178 GCF_001194135.2 Octopus bimaculoides
TCTCTCTCTCTCTCTCTCTCTCTCTCTCTCTCTCTCTCTCTCTCTCTCTCTCTCTCTTACATCGATCCTCAAACGGTGAAAGGCAAAGCTAATACCGATGGAATTTGAACGTAGAGACGGATGAAATGCCGCTAACCATTTTGCTCGGCGTATTAACGATTCTGCCAGCCTCGTCGCCTTATGAGCCCATTAGTATTGTTTAATTATATATTGATGGGAGTCGGGGCCCGCGTCTTCAACTCAGCATTCATGCTTGAGAACATTTGGGAGAAGATACTTGCTCAGGTGCTGCACAGTGGGGTCAAATCTGAAACTACGTACCCATGCCAGAGCCGGTTTTGTATTCGTTGGGTTTATTATCGTATGTTAGCTTTTGAGATTAATTTAAATATAAATCTTAATTTTATTCAATTACGGTAATTGTGGTCATGCTTCCTGCTGCAATATTTGATTATAAATAACATGACCTTTATAACTCTTTCAGTTGAAGAGTCATTACATCTTTAATTAAACAAATAATTTCATAAAAATCTCTTAAGTTCATGATGTTTATGACGCTGTCAAAGCGTCACTAAAGAGAAAATCAGTTAGGGTACACAACCAACTTTCCCTTAATATAGATGCTCTGCGACGAAAAGTTGCAATGCAATTGGTTAAGTATACTCAACGGAGATAACCTCAAAAACAAAGCCTTTTTATCAAGCTTGGCTCGGAACTGTATATTGTTTGTAATTGAGAACTTCATAAGTGTAATTTTACTTGTTTCAGTCGTTAGACTGCATCCATGCAGGAGCACCGCTTTCAAGAATTTTTTGTCGGATGAATCAACCCTAGTACTTCATTTTTTTAAAGTCTGGTACTTATTCTATCGTTGTCTTTTTGTCGAGCTGCTAAGTTATGGGGACGTAAACACACCAACATCGGTTGTAAAGCGGTGGTGGGGGACAAACAGACACAAAAATACCTAGGTATATATATATATATATATATATATATATATATATATATTGATACACAGAGAATAAAAAACAGTAGAGAAGAGCAAAAAAACCACCTGCCTTTAGTTAATTTAGTACGATCATTTCACAGTTAAGAGTAAAGAATACTCTATAGAGTATTCTTTACTCTATAGTTAAGAGTAAAGAATACTCTATAGAGTATTCTTTACTCTTAACTGTGAAACGATCGTACTAAATTAACTAAAGGCAGGTGGCTTTTTTGCTCTTCTCTACTGTTTATTATTCTGTGTGTATCAAAAATATCGCTATCAATCTGGAGTAATAATTTGTAGTTTTGAAATCAGTAGTTCTATGACTGCTATTTCTGAATTCTCAGTATGTTGGAGAAGCAGGTTACTGTCAATCCCTATATATTTATGATTATAAATGTTTTTTACCGAAAAGGTTTTTTCATACTGAGCTACCCGGCAAAATTGTTAATTATTAATTTTATTACTAATTGACGATTCCCTGCCCTGCATATCTCTCTCTCTCTCTCTCTCTCTCTCTCTCTCTCTATATAT
>NC_068985.1:27072417-27073155 GCF_001194135.2 Octopus bimaculoides
GCTAAGATCTGGTCGTTGACCACACACGTAACACAACCAGCCAGTTTCCAGCGACGACATCAACAGCATCGTTCAACTTCCCCAGTGTCAACACGACTCTACGTACACAAGCTACCAAACAGCCACCGCAGCTTCTCAACCCTGTTTGTGTGATTTGCTCACCACGAAATTAACAGCCAGAACTCAACCTGCGAAGAACATCTGTATCAAGGATCCGGCCCGGCATCGAAGCCTCAACTGCACGACAAGTGACTTAGCTCTGCCTCAACCCTAACCTCTTATATACAGACTTTCTAACTACTGTGTACCTTAACAGAACTGATATATTCTTATCCGTGTTACTGACTCTTATCTATACTCTGTATCTCTTGCATTCACATACATATATTTGTACACATACACCACTTTGTTTACATGACGGCCTGTCTTACATTGTGTTTTATTATGTCGCATTCACTCACACACAGACATACAGTTAAATGCTCTAATAAATCTTACTGTTATTCATCTTTACCGGTTGCGTTTCTATCTGTTCCTTGCTGGCAAGCTCCTTCGCATTTCACATGCGAATTCTCTATGTTATAGTATTATAACATATCATTATATTTTGTGTCGACCGTGCGACACGTTTTAAAAGGAGCCTGTTTTTCATTCGTCATCATTTCTCCTTTGGTTCGCACGGTCGTTCTACACACACACACACACATATATATATATATATATATATATATATATATA
>NC_068985.1:27073639-27075013 GCF_001194135.2 Octopus bimaculoides
CCGCAATTCGAAGCAGTGCTGGAACTCTTGCAAAGTGATACCTTTTAACACCTCCGTCGCTTTTTCTCCACTTCTTCCACATTTACAAATTCCGTAGCACCAGCTCTCGTCCCCAATGATGACCTTCCAAAAAAGGTCCGGATCAACTTCCAGCTGTTCTTTCAGTTCACGACACGCATTCAGTCGTGACTGCTTTTGATCTTCCGTGAGCAAGCGAGGCACAAATTTTACTGCAACTCTTTTCATTCACAATTCCTTGCTCAAAATTCAGTCATATCAACAAGTTCGATAATTGTTCGGTGATGTTTTCATTCGTTCGAGGGGTCGACGGTCGTCCTGAACGTCGTCTTCAAGCGACAAGTGACCATTCCTAAAGCGTAGAAACCACTTGTAAACACGTGTTTTGCTCATGGCATCGTTCTTGTAAGCTGTTTGAAGCATGACAGCTGTTTCGGCCGCTGTTTACCCCAACAGAAAACAGAATTTCACAGAAGCCCGCTGTTCCTTCGTTTCAGACATCGCAAAAATCAACGAATTGGGAAGAAGCATGACAAAATAAAGACGCATCATATGGTAGTACGACTATACAAGGCGCCGCCGGTCGGCAGACTGATGTCTGAGGGTCGCATCAAGCGGCTTCAAGCGGCGGAAGCCTGAACTATAACGGGTTTGTCCCAAAGAGAACGTTTCCGATTACTTTTGGGTAGTCCATTATAATAAACCACATTTTTACAGCACTATTTCAATCACATATTTTCAGTTCAATATTTGTAATGCTTTGAGGGGAATTTAGAAATGCGGAAATCACTTTAGCCAATTATATAGAGTAAAATAACTGTAAACATACTCTGTGACGTAGCTAGAGAGTGTGCCGACATGGGCAGCTCTTGAGTTTGTCGGCCTCCCCGGGCCAATACGGTCTATACAGGCTTATACAGCAAACCCAGAATTGACGTCCCCATAAAAGCGTTGCTCATGGTGGGCTGCTCCTGGTCTATCTCCCACTCCTAGTTACACTACTGAACATTCTTAATGTAGGATAAAGACTGTGTAGGGAAGTGGTTATACACCATTAGGTGTACTCCGCTTCCGTACATTAAATTTCTTGAAGAAACAACGGAACGCAGATTCTGAACAACACAACAATATTTATTTACAGTGGAATTCGGCTCACGCTTGGAGGGAATTCGGTAGCTCGTCGCCTTTGGTTACTGAGACGCCGTCAATGAAGTTCGTGGTTATTTGTGTAGCTCTAGTGCTGGAATGTTGGAGAGAGATCTGTGGGACGTCTAGGCTCGACGGAGATCAGCGAACGAAGAGAGTGAGAAAAGGCGCCAAAGCTGGGTGTCGAACTCTACGCATGCGCATGAGACT
>NC_068985.1:27075102-27081013 GCF_001194135.2 Octopus bimaculoides
CTAGAGGTGGAATGTCAAAGGCTTTTTGCTAGATCTATAGCAAAACTTGTTGGTATTGAACGTTACTGCGCCAGACCAAATGCTTAGTGGCATTTCGTCCGTCTTTACGTTCTGAGTTCAAATTCTGCCGAGGTTGACTTTGCCTTTCATCTTAGCGGGATCAATAAAATAAGTAACAGTTGAACACTAGGGTCGTTATAGTCGACTTACCCACTTCCCGAAATTGCTGGCCTTGTATGTATGTATGTATGTATGTATGTATGTATGTATGTATGTATGTATGTATGTATGTATGAGTATATAGGATGTACATATGTGGCAGCATAAAGAGACCTAAATCGAAGTAATCAAAAAGAGAACTGAGTAAAATAGATTAATGAGCGATAACTTCCTCGTTTACGCAATTACACATTAAATTTTGGACAATTTTTCTTCCTTTAAGGTAGTTTAGCTTTGCTTAAATGCTGAAAATTAAGCAATACTCCTAGCTTTGCTTAAATGCTGAACACTAAGCAATACTCCTCGTTTTACTTATATCGAACTGCAAGTCTACTAACGTCGCACATACAATGTTGATTTTCGAAATAGTATAAGATTTACCTAGTTACCCCCCTTTATCTTCTCAAGTTCTCTCTTATTTCAATTTATGATGTTGAAAAATAATTAATTTTGAAATGGTTATCTTTTGATCAAGCGCAATCTATTATTTGTAGAGAAGATAATTAAGAACTTGTGACTTTTATGCCTTCAAAGTGATCAGTAAAAAAGTTGAAGTCATTTCAGTTTAGTGATCGAAGGCGCAGCTTCGCTGATAATTTGCTTGGAAGTCTCAAAAGCTCACCATCTGAATGAGAGTTGCTTATATTCTATTTATTTATTTATTTTACATGCACAATTCTTGGAATTTAAAGGCGTGGTAGATATGGTTGATGTGACATCCATCGTTTTTCCAGTGGTTACAAGCCATAATAAAGATATATTTGTTGTTTTGTCATATCTTTCTTACTTTCGCAACATCGCAGGTGTTGAGAAAGTGACGCCGGAGTAAATCAGCTACGAACAAATAAATATACTCTACTAAATATTTCTTTTCTCTCTCATTTATTTGCCTGTGGAGGATTAATATAGAAATATGAAAAGTCTTCAATGCGAAAGATTAAACAGTCATATCTTTAATATAATTTGTCAGAAATAAAAGCTATTCAGTTCGGTTTACGTACCTATTCTCACCTATCATCATAAATGTTGAATAATGACCGAATCAGTATGATCGCGAGTACAAGCGGCCTAAACGGAGTTACTCCGAAATATAACGTTTCTCGACAGGGTACGTAACACGGAGACGAAGGAGTTTCTTCAGGTCGAACCGCTACTTCTTTGCATTGAGAGGTCATAACTCCAGTGCTACGGAAATATGGTTAGAATGTCACGGAAAAGGATCACAAGATAGAATCTTCAAGCCTAACCAACCAGCAGGAGAGCTAGGGGGATACCAAGGACGAAATGGCTGGATAATATTCATGATCTAAGTTGGTCACACTTGAGAGTCCAGCAGAAAAGTGTAACGACGGTTGCTTTTGATAGGACACTATGGTGGAGTTCCTTGAGGACTTTGGTCTCCACGACTCTCCCAGGTGCACTGGGCGGCCAAGAAGGATAAAAACGGTTCCCTCTATATAGAAATATAAATGTGCTGACCTCTGGAAAAAATCTTTAGACGATACCTGAGCACTTTCTATACTGGTCCATCATCTCAGTTTGGAAAGAAATAAATGAGTCAACAAAAGATGATAACAATTTTGACATCGAAGATTTATTTCATCAATAATTTATTTTTTTGTATGACTGAACCTACACCAGTATATCACAGGTAGATCTGTTGATCTTTTTTGTTTTTGGACCGTCTGTGAAAATATTCAGATTTATTGCTGATCAGTGAGACTCGAATTAAACTGACATATTTTCAATTAAATTTTAATCGTTGGGAATGTCAAGTTCTCTCCCTTGTTCTTCTTGTTAAGAATTGTTATTCACCCTAATGTTTTTCACTTTCATTATAAATGCAATTTCATTTTGTTTTTTAATTCAATACTTTAAATGTGTTCCGCAAGTATAAATTATTTTTTGCGTGTTAGACATAGATATGTAAATATTGATGAGATATAAACACCATTATTTTAAGAAAATAGAAACAGGCAGTGATGTTTATGTAATTCCCCAAAAAATTTTCAGTGTGAGTGAAACAAAATAGTTTCAACAAGCGTTATAGCCTCCTCGATTCATCGGTACCCGACATTTTGTTTTATGGTGTTTACCATTTTCCTGTAATGTTAATACCGCATCAATCTGAACATTCTAGATAGACCTGGATAGGCAAGGAAGTGATAAAACTGATTCAATTTACTTTCATTCTGCTCTTTTTATCGTTCCTGGAGAAATGAACGATAAAATAAAACTTGACATGATTTGAACTCCGAATACAGAGATCTATTAAATATCGCAAGAAATTTTGTGCGTCACTCTTTTGGATTCTGCCATCCATTATTCCAGTTATTTCATCTCATGTTGTGTCGATCGCGTTTTTATGGAGAAGTATCAGTGTTAAAATGCTCTTATTTTCTTTTTAAAGTACGTAAAGCAATTCAAATCTGGTTTAGACAGACATGACTTCCCGAAAATCTAGAATAGATAAAATAGATATAGTTAGATATGGGTTCATATTTAATGTTTCATTTCCCCCAAAGAAGCGAACGCCCAGCAACCTATGCATGTTAAAGAAGTAGAGTGGGGCTTTTGAATCGTTTATGGATGCTGGACCGCTGACAATGAAATTTGTTTTACTTCGTTAGCGTCCCGCCTCAATGAAGTATCAGGTGATGCTCAAGAGGCTGCCAGGCAGCCTCGTAATCACCTGCAGTAATGCAGTGTGTATTTTAAAGTGTCCCAAAAATGTTTAGAGAAACACCAGTTTCCGCCCGCACAGTGTGTGATTGAAGAAGTGCGCATGCCTCTATTTTGATTATTAATTTACTAATTTCACCCCTTTTCTCTCCATTTTCTGCTTGCTAACATTTGTAAATTATGTTCTTTTTCATTGAATCATTGCAAATATTTTAGAATACATATGAAAAAAAAAACAATAATAATAATAATAATGGTCCTGCTTGAAACGATTTCGCCTTATTCCTGTTTTTCTCTCTCAACTACAAGTCATTATTATAATTACTGGAGCGTTTTTATTTCACACCGTTTCGAAATTTTTTTTCTCTCGTTGCTTCCATAGAAAAGTAATTTAAAAGATTGGCACGAACATCACACGATCTCATTTCTCCGCATCCAATAACACATTGAAGATGTTTTGCTTAGTCAAAACAAATTATTACTTATAAGGAAAACAGTGAGATACTCTTATAAAAGTGATTGTCTAATCAAAACTATCGCCACTTTACACCATTAAGAGAATGAAGGCAAGCAATGCCCCTGACAAAATACACTGCGGTGTTAAGTTACGTCCCTTGCCTCTGATTCGCCCGGCACCTATTAACTAGTTCCAACCATACAATGTGACCCTCTCTCAATAAAAAAAAGAGTTGTGACAATGTTACAAATTCCTATTAGAGTGTAAATATATTTGTCGAATTATCAAGAAATGTAGAGAACTACACAGTAAAGACTATGTTCTGAGCTCAAATCCAACTAAAGTCGACATAGGTTTTTGTTTCCCCGGGATGAATAAAACAAGCAACAATATGTTTTATGTTTCGATATGGTCGACTGTGATTATTTTTGTACAAATATTTAAAAATTCATTACTTTAGTATAGATTAATGTGGTAGCTATAAACATGTCACGATTGGCAATATCTTTACTTCACTGCCACCAATTATTATAATCGGTCCTACTATGAGTACGAGGCCTATAGTTTTGTGAGAGGGTGGGGTTAATCGATTACGTCGAACTCAGCTGATACTTATTTTTATCGACTCGAAAGAATAAAAGGCAAAATCGACCTCCGCGGTATCTGAACTCAGAACGTAAAGCCTGAAGGAATGTTGCTAAGCATGCTATCTGGTGTGCTAACGATTTTGCTAGCTCACCACTCTCTGATGGTTTTAAATGTTGGCACAAGGCCCGACTCCAGACTTCGAAAAGATGAAGGGCATAGTAGACCTCGACAAAAATTTGAACGCCAAACATAAGCAGCCGGAGGATATGCCGCTAAGTATTTTGTCTAGTGTGGTTAACGATCTTGCTAACTCGCCGTTTACATAATAATAATAATAATCCTTTTTAGTATAAGCGTAAGGCCTGCAATTTTGGTGGGAGGGACCAGTCGATTACATCGACTCCAGTGCTCCACTGGTACTTATTTCATCGATCCCGAAAGAATAAAAGACAAAGTTGACCTCGCCAGAATTAGAACTCACACGTAAAGACAGATGAAATGTCGCTGAACATTTTGTCTAGTGTGGTAACAATTCTGACTACCAGGTACAATTTATCGAATGTGCTGATGTTGCCAACTTACACTAATATGACAAGCGGAAAAATAAACATTAAGGAGTGGTAATCAAGGGAGTTAACTTCTCTTTTAATTCCAAGATGGTGGACGAAGTCACGAAGAAAACTCTAGCGCAGGTTCCTTTATTAAAAACCAAGGCTGGTCCGCGCGATGGTGAACTCTGGGTGCAGCGATTGAAAGAAGAATACATGTCTTTAATAACGGTTCGTTTAAATTACTGGAGTAATTTGTCTTTCATACGAGAAAACTCACCAGTATGGTGTGTTTAGCTAATATCATTTTCAAATTGGTTGTTTCGTCAGCTGTTTTTTAATTATTACATTCTACGTATTTTTTGTATATTATTTACATAGCTTCTTTTATTTATGTCATAGAAAAAATTCATTAATTTCATTGTGGGTAGAATTTATTAATTTTGTTATATTTTGATTATATAATTCAACCTGTTTGTTCTTATCAATTAAAAAGTAATAATAATTAGGATTTAAGAAAGAAATCACACTCACAAGCGCACGCATACACGTAACGAAACCGCATTTCTACTTGATTTATAAAAAGACATTTATACACTTTAAACAACCTCCGTTGATATGAATGATACACCTACATGGAGACTGCCTATCGGAACTATGGATAATGTTATCAAAATTAAGGAATCCTAAAAACACGCTCAATATTGTCATATTCTCTACTTAATGTTATCAACCATTTATTATTTTCTAAATAGCCCCGTCCCGAAGTGTTTAATAATCGGCTTACACGCACGCACACACACATGTATACGGGCGCAGGTATGGCTGTGTGGATATGAAGTTCACTTCCCAACCATATGGTTTTGGGTTCAGTTCCACTGCATAGCACCTTGGGCAAGTGTCTTCTAATATAGCCCTGATCTATATTGGAAGTCTTGGGTGTTAAATTGATAGACAGAAAATGAAGGAAGACGAGCTGGCAGAAACGTTAGCACACCGGGCGAAATGCTTATCGGTATTCCGCCGAGGTCGACTTTGCCTTTCATCTTAACAACTGTGTATACATCCCTGTAACTTAGCGATTCAACCTAAGGAACCAATAGAATAAGTTCCAGGCTTTAAAAAAAAGTATTGGGAGTGATAGGTTCGACTAAAAATTCTTCAAAGTGATTCCCTAACATGGCAACAGTCTAAATAACTAAAACAAATAAGGTAAATGATATATATATATGACAGGCTTCTTTCAGTTTCCATCTACAAAATCCACTCTAAGAGCTTTGGTTGGCCCAGGGTAGAAGACACCTGCCCAATGTACCATACAATCAGCTTGAACTCGGAGTCATACTGTTTGGAAACAAACTTCTTACCACACAGCCATGCATACACACCCACACACGTTTAGGTGTGTGTATATATA
>NC_068985.1:27081530-27091981 GCF_001194135.2 Octopus bimaculoides
ATATATATATATATATATAAAAGTAGTCATGACTGAAATACCATTTATCATAAGTAGACTCAATTGCTAGATAGAAGTAGAGTCAGCTTATTATTAAAGAATTTCACTGCTGCTAATTTTAATTTCTCCATACTGAATTGAAACAAAATCCCTTAATAGACAAGGTACAAAAAAAAAAAAAAAATTGTTGAGCACTTCCCTTTTCCTTACTTTTATTTGCTTACCATTTTGCATTCATTGTGCTGAAACAACTGCCATTTAAGAATGATAATCTTTTGATACTCATCCAAATATACATAGGATTAAATTGCATTTTGAAATTATTTTTCACATCATTTAACTCTCTTCTTTTTTCTTTTTCATTTTTCAGTATGTCCAAAATAATAAAGAGTCAGACAATGATTGGTTCCGGCTTGAATCAAATAAAGAAGGCACAAGATGGTTTGGGAAATGTTGGTATATACACAATCTGCTAAAATATGAATTTGATGTTGAATTTGATGTAAGTAACTAGAGTTTAATTTACTTCATTTTTTTTTTTATCTCAAAATTAGAGAATATATTCATTGAAATGAAGACTTTCCTATTTTTCACAAAATCTACAATAGATAAACTGAATTGTTCAAGAAATCTTTACTCTTTTTGATAATGATAGCATGTAAAAAGCACCATTCGAGTGTGACCAATGCCAGTGCCACATAAAAAAGCACCATTCAAGTGTGGTCAATGCCAGTGCTGCCCGACTGGCTCTCATGCCAGTGGCATGTAAAAAGCACCCACTACACTCTCGAAGTGGTTGGCATTAAGAAGAGCATCCACCTGTAGAAACCTTGCCAAATCAGATTGGAGCCTGGTGCAGCCTCCTGGCTTGCCAGTCCTTAGTCAAACCGTCCAACCCATGCCAGCATGGAAAGCGGACGTTAAATGACGATGACTGATGAAGGTGGTGAGCTGGCAGAATCATTAGCATGCCAGGCAAAATACTTAGCAGCATTTTGTCTATCTTCATGTTCTCAGTTCAAATTCCACCGAGGTGTCGAATTTGCCTTTCATCCTTTCGGGTAAGCACCAGTTGTGCACTGAGGTCAATGTAATCAGCTTACTCACTCCCCAAAATTGCTGACTTTGTACCAAAACTTGAAAACAATATTGATTAGATTTGGTCTTGTTCATTTGTGATCTAGATGAATTATTGATGCTGTTGTGTGCTTTTACAAGAGACAAATTTTAGATTCCTAGCATTTAACAGCAAATGGATGCATTTGGCAAATGGCTAACAGGGTGTCCTTTCAAACTGATGTATATATTTACCTTTTGTCAAAATGTATATTTTTACATATATATTTTGTATATATACATACACAATATGTATATTTTATATATATTTAATTTTTGTCAAAAACTCCAGACCAATTTTGAGGAATTCTTCGAATGTAAGCACCAACCCGATAGCAAAAGTCACTCTTTCGGTTTCCCTTTTAATCCAACTACATAAGGAAATCAGTGACATTTTCAGACTAAAGCAGAATGATTTCAATGCCTTTTCAGTGTGTCTCTGTTGGATCCTTACTTAACCAAATTACCTGTTTCTCTTGAAATGTGTTATAATTCTTGGATATGTGTATACTATATCAAAAATGATTAGCCTCTGATCATTCACTTTATTAACTTTAATTCTAAACATATTCAGGATGACTGGGAGGATTATTTATAACCATATCTTCACTCCCAGAATCTCTTTCTCTCCTAAGAAATTAGTATTAATTTTTATAAACCCTTAGCTTGGCGGTATTCTCCTGTTTGTTTCATATCTACAATCTTTTATGTTGAAGAAATGCAGGAAAATTAATGTTCTTGACATCGGCAAAGATTTCAGTTGAATCTAGTATGGAAATCCCTGGATCAATAATTTTCTAGCTAGGCAGCTATTACAGCATGTACAAATTTTTCTCTGATTTCCATACCATCCACTTGGTAGTGTATCATTTTTTTTGACACTCCTTTTCATCCAGGATATCCTTGTTCTCACCTTCTGTCATATATACATGCTCTTCTGATATTCCAGTCTTGCTTTCTTATTACAAGTATCATCAATTTAACCTCAACTTCTACTGTGTGTATCCTGGGTTTAGAATAACTATGAGTGTTGTAAGAAGCAACTAAAAGTGTTGGCAAAAGGAAAGACATCTAACTGTAATAACATTGCCTCAAATATTTTACATTCTTCTGCCAAGAGTTTTGTTTGCCACTTTACTCTTATAGTTATAATTTTGAGCAATTAAAGTTAAAAAGAAATAAATATACATGAACAATAAAAACTTGTTCCAAAACTTAGCTATTGCTTTCAATGATTTACTTTGTGTTTCATTATTTGTATTGCAAAAGAAATGAAGAAAAATGTTATACCATTAAAGAGTTCCAAACCTGCAGAGGACAAATTAACTTTATCCCTGAGGGTAGACCCCAATATTGCTTCAGTTAAAAGAATATAACCAAAAAAAAGAATGTTTTTGTTACCTAAAATGGTTTCATTTTTAGTTTAATTATAGGATGGTATGGCAAATAAAATTTTCATGGCCTTTGTGCCGGTGGCACATAAAAGCACCCACGACACTCTTGGAGTGGTTGGCATTAGGAAGGGCATCCAGCTGTAGAAACTCAGCCAAATCAGATTGGAACCTGGTGTAGCTACCTGGTCCACCAGTCCTCAGTCAGATCGTCCAACCCATGCTAGCATGGAAAGCGGATGTTAAACGACGATGAATTGATTTTATTTTTCATGAAACTGAGGCCACTTGAAGCTAAAAAGCTATCAAAGTGCTTAAACTGTCTTATGTTTTTATGATTTGTGGTCAAGATAAAAAAAAAATCATCAGAATAGTTTTCAGTCTGTAAACTTTTAATAGACTAAAAACTGGAGAATTTAAAAAGAGTTTCACTTCAACTGAAATAGTTTACTGTTAAGCTATTTATTAAACCTTTATTTTTGCAGATCCCAGTAACTTTCCCAACAACTGCACCTGAAATAGCCCTACCTGAGCTGGATGGAAAAACTGCAAAAATGTACAGGTGAGTTCTGCATTGATGTTTCTGTTGAAACTTTCACCTTCACTGAGACACCATGCATAGAAGAGTTATTAATAAATGGAAATATTGTAGAAAATTTCTAGCTATTAAGCTTTTAGTTTGTTAGAGCTCTTGGAGCAAAATTTTGTAGTTATATATTCCACCATTCTACACATAAGAAGTAGTGATACCTTAGGGCAGTCGTTGCTTTCACAGAATTAGGGTTATCAGTTCTTTACAGAAAGATTTTTAAAGGATAATTAAACCTAAAAAAAAAAAAGAGATTAGAAAAGCTGAGTAGCACTTTGAAAGTGCATTCACAGCAGCATCTCAAGTTCACTTATTATGAAGTATAGTCATGGCTATGTGGTTAAGAAGCTTTTTTTCCCTATCCTGTGGTCTTGGATTCAGTCCCACTACATGGCACCTTGGGCAGGTGTTTTTTACTATAGCTTCAGACTGACCAAAATCTTGTGAGTGGATTTGGTAAATGGAAACTGCAAAAGGCCCTTTATTTATATATATATATAAAGTCAGTAAATGGTGGGGTTGTGTTAACTGCATATGGAGAAATGATAGGAAAGGGAAAAAAAATTATTATTATTTTTTCCTTTCCTATATATATATATATATATATACACATACATACACACACATTCAACCACAGTAGCGGTTAAATATATTCTTAAGTCCACCATTTTGTCAATTGCAGCAGCTTCCAAGCTTCACCACTCATTCAGTTCTCAACTAAATTGCAAACTGTTAATAGTTTTAAAGAGGACATGAAATGGATCTGGATCTGACACTTTCTTTTCTTTCTAGACATGATGCCAAGCAGGAAATAATGTCAGCTCCCAACAAGCTAGAAAAGCAACCAAATCTTCTTTAAATTACACTCTAACATTCTGAAAAAGACACTATCATGCAGGCGTGACTGCAGGGTTAAAAAGTTAGCTTCCCAACCACATGGTTTTAGGTTCAGTCTCATTGTGTGGCATTTTGGGGAAGTGTCTTTTACAGTAGACCTGGGTTAACCAAAGCTTTGAGTAGATTTCATAGATAGAAACTGAAAGAAGCCCATTATGTATGTGTGTATGCTTGTATAAACAAAGTCACATAAATATATATATACTTACCTACATACATATGTATATATATATGATAGGATTCTTTCAGTTTCGTCTGCCAATTTCACTCACAAGGTTTTGGTCGGCCTGAGGCTTTAGTAAAAGACACTTGCCCAAGGTTCTATGCAGTGAGACTGAACCCAGAACTATGTAGTTGAGAAGCAAACTTCTTACCACACAGCTATGCCTGTTAGTTTGAGTGCTGCTTAATGGTGAAATAGCACAAGTAGCTACTGCTAAATATTCTCAGCTGTTTGAGAGTTGTCTTGTATACAAATGCAATTTACAGTGGTTCACAGGATATGAACTACTAACCTTTCGACAGTGTTCAATGCTTTATTGACTTGGTCAACTATGTTATTTTTTTGTAGGCCTTTGTTATCTTCTTAAATCTAATTCCAGTGGTGTTTAACCCCAGGTCAGCTCTGAACAAGAAGACCAGTCATGATCATCCAGTCTTTTTTCTAGATTATATGATCTTGTGTCCTTCCTTTTCTAGTAGAAATGACTGCTATTTCTAGTAAATTGTTCAACCTTCTAATTCCCTTATTAAATTTGGATAGTGACACTTCAAGTACAAGCAAAACTGAACATTTATCTCTTATATCATATTTGTTTTACATTGAATACAGAAACCAACTAAACGTTACTTGACTTTTTTTTTTTTGTTCTCTTTATAGAGGTGGGAAAATTTGCTTGACTGATCATTTTAAGCCCCTCTGGGCAAGGAATGTGCCAAAATTCGGAATTTCCCATGCAATGGCACTTGGGGTAAGTATTTTAATGTAGAAATTGTTGAATGCAAAACAAGATACCCAACAGTGTTTAACTCAAATCTTTCTCCGTCTCTAAAATATACACTAGTCGTGAACAGAGGCTCAAAGAGCTAGATTACTCTTTTACTTGCTTCAGTCATTTGACTGCGGCAATGCTGGAGCACTGCCTTTAGTCGAGCAAACCAACCCCACGACTTATTCTTTGTAAGCCTAGTACTTATTCTATCGGTCTCTTTTGCCAAACCGCTAAGTTATGGGGACGTAAACAAACCAGCATCGGTTGTCAAGTGATGTTGGGGGAACAAACACATATACACATACATATATACGACAGGCCTCTTTCAGTTTCCATCTACCAAATCCACTCACAAGGCTTTGGTCAGCCCGAGGCTATAGTAAAAGACACTTGCCTAAGGTGCCACGCAGTGGGACTGCACCTGGAAACGTGGTTGGTAAGCAAGCTACTTACTACACAGCCACATCCTGCATTATCTTGTAGCTTTGAAATTTTGATGATGTGATTGATTATTTTAGAAATGAAATTCCAGGGTGGATGCGAGAAGCTGAATTTAGCTGGTTTGAACATATGGGCCAGATATATCCAGCTTAACCCTTTTGCATTCAGATTCTATCAAACATATGTCGTGGTTAAGTGCACAGGCTACTAACCCCAAGATTTCAAGTTCGATTCAAGGCAGTGACCTTAATAATAACATCGAAAAATACCTTAGGAATGAGAACCAGGTTTGAAATTTCAACAAAACACCTGATGAAGGCTGGAGGGTATATCAGCCGAAACGTTGCGTTAACAACAAACAAGATGAAGACAAATATCTGTCAAATGTAAATAATGTATAATGTTTATTTATTCATTGTTTTGAAGTGATTATGCATATCTTGTGGCTTAAAGAGTTTGATATGTAGCTGTTTATTTTTAGAATGATATTGTAGGGTTGTTATAAGGTTAGATCTGGTTAGTTTGAACATGAAACAGAATATGGTCAGTTTAAATGCTAATGGATTAAATCACTTATTAGGAACTAAACAATACTTTTAAACACGTTATATTCATACAATAGTAATCAGTTTTTTTGTTTTTTTTTTTCCTTAGCTGGGACCATGGCTTGCTGTAGAAATCCCAGATTTAATACAGAAAGAAATTATTGTATATAAACCTACAACCAATTCATGATTGTTTATATTTGTGCGCTGTCATCCTCAGTGAAAAATTAAAATAATTATTCATTCAGATGAGGTTTGTGTTTTTAATTTATAACCCAGTAATTCAAGAGAAATGTGGTGTGTGAAAAATAATGGTAAAATTATAAAGATATTGCAGAATTGAGATCTGTATACAATGACAAGACACTGAGTAATATTTCTCCTGATTAACACCGAAAAGTAGCAATTAACCAATATGCTTTGAAAGAACTTGGTCATTCTTCGTTTATTCTCTCAAAAAGTGCTGATGAACTAATATAGATTTATCTTCTGAAACATCTACTTTTCTAATTTCAAATCTTTCCAGGGACTACTCAGCCTTTCAATTCTCCAAAATGAGATATAAATGTATCAGTTATGTACTGGAGTAGCTTCAATCAAGTAATCACTCCATTATATGTACAGCTTTGTCCCGGTAGGTGACATCATGATCATACAATTTAAAAATCATTTTACATCACAAGATTCCATTTTTACTTCTATGTGTCTTGAGATTGTATACTTTGTCAAAAAGGAAAAAAAAAATTAGAATAGTGTATTGTGTGGTGAATACTGAATACCTTAGCAAACAAACTTCATTAGTCATTTTCAATTGTTCACAGAAGCCAATACTCTTCATGAGAAAATTGGGTGCAGTTGTTTGAATGCTGACAATTTGGCACATCTGACTGGACATTCAGCCTGATTTGATACTAGAGGCAAACACACATACAGAAATATAAACATAGATTAAAAAGTATGAGAGAGAGACATTATAATTAACTAAACACTCTCGTTTCCTCTCACACACATACAGGAATATGTTCATGGACAGAATGAGAGAAACATTAAAACGTCTCACCAAAACGCTTCATCCTCATGAATGCTCTCAAGAAAAGCATGAACCTCATGTAGCAAGATAAGAAATTGATCTTAATCAATGTTATGTCATTGGTGTATGTTTAGAGCCAAGCATTTTTGTCCCATAAGAGAGATCCTTCAAAATAGAGGATACTGACTGGAGGACTGTTATTGTACAATCCATGCAGTTGTACTTCAGAGAACAAGTCATCAAAATTAACTAAAACACATACAAGTATAACACTGACTTTCCAGATGCTCCTGGCCCAGACCAAACTAGTTTACTGGTATCTTACACAGTACAGTATTACTTATACTAATGTATAAGTATCTGTATTTCATTTAATTTAGAGTGTGTTAGCCAATGTGACAACTCTTGGTTTGGAAAAATTAGTAACTCAGAAAAGCTTTGGAACCAAAGGTTCTAGAAAATCAATGTTGCATCTGTACTTAATTCGCTTTCAAAGTATCACAATACATTTAGGAAATAATGGAGGAATCTGACGTTTCAGAAGTGACTCATCACGTAAGGAATTTTTTTAACTGAGGAGTTTAGATAGTATTGAGAATATGTAAAGGAGAGAGGGATAAACATAAAAAAGTGATGGAGGTAATGTATTGAAAAGAAACAAAATAATTTAAAAATTCATTTTAAGTAACTAGATGTGGAAAGATAAAATTTAGTGTGCACATAAGGGTAGGAGTACCAAAAACAATTGTATGGATGCATAAGTAAATGTCAATTATGACAAAGTTTACTGTATGTATGTGTGTGTCTGTGGGGAAATTATATTTGTACAGGGTTATGAAGTAAAATTATATTTCCATTGATTCAGACAGGTAGTTCAGTTGTTCAATCAACTTACTGAATTACTAAGTGACTAAACATTCCATAGACTCATGTACTTTGCATGGGATTCTCAGGCATGACTGACTATACTGGACCTTTAAATTACAGCTACAGTCAATATGACAGGCTTCTACACAGTTTCCGTCTATTTGATTTAACTCAAAAGGCTTGAGATGATTTAAGGTTATAGTCAAAAATATGTGTCCAGGATCTCATAATTGCAAAGCAAACTTCTTAACCATTCAACCAAGTAACAAAGTTTAGTTTGCAGAATTACAAAAATAATAGATAAGAGAACACTATGCAATTGACAAGGTTTATTTGTGGATATAACGAAGATAATTGTGTCTCAACATGGAGGATGATCAACAGCGAATATTGTAAAGTTTAGCTGTTAATAATAGCTCATAGATGTTGGGGAAATATGATCTCTTTAGATGGAGGTTTTGTCATAGACCTTCACCTGCCACCAAATATTCTTTCATAACTGACTTAGACATCAAACAGCCAGTGTTTGCATGTGCAACAGCTACACCCCACTGGAAACTGCTTTAACCCTTTTGCTACCATATTCCTGTTGACATACACTGCCTTTGTTTCAATTAATTTCCAAATTAAGAATTTAACAAAATATCCTTGTGTTTGGAACATGAAATTTTGATGGAAGGTATTAATTTAAATCATAGAACTAGTGGTAGTCACTGCAAGGTTGATGTCAAAAGAGTTAACATCAGGTCAAAATAGCCAAACTCTTAGAATTTAATACACAACAGTACCAGCCAAATCACAAGAAATGATAGTACTGTACAGTGTGTGACAACAGGTGATTCAGCATCAAAGAGGTTATCACTATTCATTGCAGTTAGAGAAGTCACCCAATCATTTTGCAGCACATGACTTGCAATATCTATGACAAAGAGGCTTGTACTTCTGCGGTACAAAGTCTCAGTCGTCACTTTCATATTCTCCCAATTAAGATGTCACTTAGGTTACACACTTGACCTAGAAAAAATTCAAAGATCGACATGGACAGAGAAATCGTTAATGAATATTATGGACTATTGATTGAATGATAATGAAATAGTTTATACTTTTAAGAACAAAAACTGAATACTAATCATTTGGGAAATTCTTTCAAACAGCTTAACATTAGAAAGTAATTAAAATATATAAACACACATATCCATATGCACACATGAAGGGAGTAGATTGCAAATTACAAAATAAAATCACAATACATATATGTGAATACACAAACTTCAACTCCTGGACTGATAAAAATATTTCAACTAAGTTGAGTATATATATATATGCATATATAAAAAAAAATAACAAATTTCTTGCTATCTTTGTTTCAGAGACAGATTATTAAAAAAAAAATGGGTTGCTTGGAATTACCCCATGGAGAGAAAAAAAAAAAAACTTTATGAAGTGGGGAAACTCTTTCAATTAATATCTCTTATAAGGTTCATGTCTGTAACCTGAGTTATTTCTAAAACCAGATCCCCGAGACATGTAATCATATCTGTGATGCCTTTGTTCATAGCGGTTGCTGTCTGGCATCATATTAGGCAAGTTCTGTTTGTGTGTGTAACCAGCATTTTGGTTTAAGTACCTGCTATTATCGTAATTAGAATGCTGATGAAAATAACCACCTGTGGGTCGATTGCCATGATTTCCATAAGGACTACTTCCTTGACTTGTCTCTCTTGGCTGGTATTCTTCTGGCTGATTGTTCATGCGTGCCTGACGAGCCCGAAGAACTAAAATTTTACCATATAATGAAACCCCATCATAGATCTGAAGTGTGTAAGGAATGGATTCTGAGTGCTTAAACTGAATGAAAGCATATGATCTTTCCTTGGGTATAAACACTTTCTCCAATGGACCAGACTGAAATAGAGAGAAAAAAAAAATTACTGTTGAAATCTTTTTCTGTATACTAGCATAGGTTGAATGAATTTGAATTTTAAGAGAAATTTTGTACTGGAAAACATTTTTACAATTAAATGCTTACTTAACAGTAACCAACCAACTACAACATCTATTTTCAGATAGAAAAACTGATGCAATTCCAGAATAGTCAGTAAATGAAAGTAGTAGTCCAGCATGACTGTAGCTTACCTGTGATAACTAAAACAAACTAGAATATGTACTGCATCACTGAAATTTTGCAATAATCCATACATTGATTACAAAATGAAACAAATGGTAAATTCTTGTTGGTCAGTGGCATTTGACAATCACTTGGCAAACCACAGAATTTTAAAATTTTCTTGCAGCAATAGAAGAAACAATTTTTTCCCAAAAAACTTTTGAAAATTTCTGTATATTTTTTCTGAATAAATACTTGAATGATAAAAATAAAATTAAACCTTGGGAGGGGCATTATGCCGGTAATAAACACACGCACTAGTTCAGTCCTTTATTAATTTATAAACAGTATATAGTTTTTTGTTAAATCATTTCATTGCACTCTTGCAATCTCTTCAGTAACTTGTCTCTCCACAATGAAATGATTTAACAAAAAACTATATACTGTTTATAAATTAATAAAGGATTGAACCAGTG
>NC_068985.1:27092168-27107986 GCF_001194135.2 Octopus bimaculoides
ATGATCTGACACATTTTTGGATTAAAAAAAAAAAAGCAAAGAAACAAAAAAAATTATTTATTTTTGAGAAGTACATATAATGCCATTTTGTTTCATTTGGTCTTAAAAATTAAATCAGTCAAATGGGAGCAGTCATTGTCCACACACTGTCGAAGGCATTCATGAAAGTTGTCCATAACTCGGCGGATCATTTCATGAGGAATGGCATCTTTAAGTTGTTCAATAGATTGAGGGCGATTAAAGTATACCTTTGACTTGAGGTATCCCCAGAGGAAAAAATCGCAAGGATTTAAATCAGGTGATAGGGGGGGGGGACCGATGTCACCACGCAATGAGATTAAATGACCAGGAAACACCTCCCTCAAAATTCCCATCGCACGTCGAGAAGTGTGGGCTGTTATAAGTACCTTTCGAAAGTGAAAAAAACATTTTTGTAACTTTAATTTATTTGCCTTTTATTAAACCTACAAATGTGTCAGATCATTTTGCTGGACCCTATACTTGTTACCCTTTGCTCAAGGATATAATGCACTACCTTGTCCAGGAACTGAACTCACAACCTTACAATCATGATCCCAACACCCTCACCACTAGGCCATACACACATCTTCACATCCAGTATTATCATTAGTAAAGAGAATTTTTTTTTGTTTTTGATTTGTTAATGTCATTGCTAGCTCCATCCAACCATCTATCAATAACTTCCACAAAAGTATCAATAATATATTTTTGGCAAGTCAATTCTAAATATTCTTTTTTTACTAGTTTCAGTCACTGGACTGCAGCCATGATGGGGCACCAACTTGAAGGGTTGTAGTCAAACAGATCCACCTCCTTCCCCAGGATTTATTTTTAAGTGTGGCACTTATTCTATCAGTTCCTTTGCTGAACCACGAAGTTACAAGGACATAAACAAACCAACACCAGTTGTAAGGTGGTGGGGACACAAAGTCACACACACACACACATTTATATAATCAAATGAATAACTGTTAATGCTTATTTTATCAGCCACAATTGTAATGATACTGCACACACAAAATATTGAGAATTAATGAATCAGTAAGAAAATCTTAAATAATCAATAGACGATACAGAACACCGACTTGTGTTTCTATACATCAAAATAATGAAGAATTTTGGACATTTGTTCATAAACAGGGCCTCCTGAAAGTATTTACCTTGTCAAAAGTGGGTGTTTTCCAACACAAAATCAGTGCTTATTTATTCATATTGTTTTGTATTAATTATGCATTATCTCATAGCTTTGATAAGGCAATGAGCTGGCAAGAATCATTAGCATGCTGGATGAAACACTTAGCGGTATTTTGCCTGTTGCTCTGTTCTGAGTTCAACTTTGACTCTCATCCTCTTGGGGTTAATAAATTAAGTACCAGTTGCATACTGAGGGATCAAATCGATTGGCCCCCCTCCCCAAAAGTTTCAGGCCTTGTGTCTATAGTAGAAAGGATTATCTTATAGCTTTGAGGTTTCAGGGGTGATTGTTTATTTTTAGAATGACATTGTTGGGTAGGTGTGAGAGGCTACACATGGCCAGTTTAAATGCTAATGGGTTAAAAACCTAAAGTAAAACAGTGGAGCATAACGGGTCGCTGGACCCACCAAATTAAATACTGCCAGAGCACCAGCTGTCTGGCTTCAGTGCCGGTGGCACGTAAATAGCACCATTTGAGCATGATCGCTACCAACGTCGCCTTCCTGGCACTTGAAAAGTCAGTCGAACGAGTTCGTTGCCAGTGTCGCTGGCTCCTGTGCAGGTGGCACATAAAAGACACCATTTCGAGCATGGCCGTTGCCAGTACCTCCTGACTGGCCTTCGTGCTGGTGAAACGTAAAAGCACCCACTACACTCTCGGAGTGGTTGGCGTTAGGAAGGGCATCCAGTTGTAGAAACTCTGCCAGATCAGATTGGAGCCTGGTGTAGCCATCTGGTTTACCAGTCCTCAGTCAAATCGTCCAACCCATGCTAGCATGGAAAGCGGATGTTAAACGATGTTGATGACATGAGCAAAACACAGCTATAAATTTATTTAACAGCAATAAGATAAAGTTGGAACTAAAACTGGCACTCTGTTAGTTACAATGACGAGGGGTCCCAATTGATCCGAACAACAGAACAGCCTGCTTGTGAAATTAACGTGCAAGTGGCTGAACACCCCACAGACACACACACTCTTCATGTGACAAGGCTGGCCCTTTGAATTACAGGTATGACTCATTTTTGCCGGCTGAGTAAACAGGGGCAATGTGAAATAAAGTAATGTCTTGTCAAGGGCACAATACACCACTTGGAATTGAACTCTTGACCTTGCAATCGTGAGCCGAATATCCTAAGTACTAAGCCACATGTCTTCACAGTTAGAACTATTAAATGCATGAAACAATAACGTTTTTGCAAAATAAAAGCCTCTTTCATGACATATGATTCTGTCCTGGTATTGTAAGAACATGAACACCTGCATTGTACAAATGGATGCTGATGGAGGTGTACCAAAGGAATCTGCTGCAAGAAATGGAATTGCAAACATTTTGCAAAAAACTATCTTCAGTGCAAGTCGTCAATCTCAACAATTACTGAGCCCATATACATGACATGACGAATATCAAAGTAACAGCATTTGAGTGTCAGCTAATATTGGGTTAAAACATTATGTAATTGTGCAGAAACAAGACATAATACTCGTTGCTCATAATCAAGCTTATCTGGTGTTATGCCTTGCCTAATGATGGATTTGCATAATTACTGAAAGTCTAAGATCCAGTCATATTAATGAAAATTCACACTGTTTTCACTTTTTGCCTTTAAAAATACCTACTTCTGACAAGTTAAATACTTTCACTTTGATGGAGTCCTGGAAATGAAAAGGCATCAAATTTTGGTTTAAAAATATTGTAAGTCATGTGTGTAACACATCAAAGTGTAAATTGTTTAAATGATTTAAAAAAAAATTTTACAGTTTAAGCCTTATCTGTTCATACCATCTCACAAACTTGCTGGCCATCATTCATTTTTATATTATTTTCTCTTTAAACCTTTGTGTCTGCATGCACATGTGTTTATTATATCTGACAGTCTACTTAGAGTCTCATTTCAGGGTGAATTGTGCAAGACAGTCATATCTATCTACTCATATAAATAACATCTAAGGTGGACTAGTCCCAATTGCCCATAAAACGTTAAACCACGTGGAACTAAGTCAAATTGTTATTAAACATATGTAACTCTCACTAAATGTATTGAGTGTTACTTCGTTTGCTCACACTCTTGGGTGGGTGTGTGTATATATAAGTTCAAATCATTCAAGCCTCTGTGTGTTTATCTGCATCACCATGTCCATATCAACTCACTTGGATTTCTCTTATAGCCACTCTTGACCCAATGGATCTAGTCTTCAATAAAGATTTCGGAGTTAAACTTATTTGAGCATTACTACGCATTTTCTATACTGAGCATATCTAGCTTCCAACTCTTACCTTTTGACTGTGTGTGTGTGTGTATTTACATACACACACACTTCGAGTATCATAAGTACCATAAACCAAAATCAAAACCACCAAACATACATGATTTCTGTATGGATGCTGCTACAAGAATATATGTCTACTTTTTTAACTCTTTAAAATTTTGCTTGCATTTAAATAATCCACTATAATATGAAATAACACAAAGCCATTGGAATATGGCTATGCTTGGATACTTCCTTCAAAGGCTTAGTTGATCAAATTGACCCTAGGATGCCCAAATGAAGTGTGAGTAGGCAGTGGAATGTCATCTTGTAGAATATCTGAAAATGGAACTGGTAGAGGATCAAGTTCTGGATCCAACCCTTCTAATCTATTTACTTGTGAAAACTCCTGTCTGTTCCCTGTATTCTAAGAGAGGGATCCTCAAATACACCCAAAGCAACTGCTCCAAGGCACTAAATGAGGAATGCTATTGTTGAAGACACAACCAGGTCCTCAAGACCATTGTCGAGTCAATCAACAAGAGGATGAGTGATAGTGGAAGTGCCAATATTGCAGTCAGAAAGATAACCTTTAAGATGGTAGATCAACAAAAGAAAAGAAGCTCTGGTGGTTTACTTTCACAGCACATGAGTGGGTAATGGAAGCATGCATGAAGAAGCACCTAGATCTTGTTCAGACCAGATATAACAATGCAGCTAATCCTATGGAAGTTGATTGTGCCAAGAAGAGGATGGTAGAAGTGCAAGAGAAGAAGATGGTTAAGTACCAAGAGTTGGTGGAAAATTGTAAGAATGAGTGGAGAACCAACTGTTCAGTAGAGAAGATTAACAATTGAAGGTTCACAAGCCATTCTCTAAGGAATCCTGACTATTATAAGAATGACAAGAAGAATCTCAATAACAATGTAGAGATTGTTGAGAAACTATGTAGATGGCTCTGGCTGAAAAGAGATGATCAGAGAAGTCAGTAGAATGTCGCTTGAACACTATCTTAGGTTTGATCAACTGTTGTAAGCCTTGAAACATCCAATGACTCTAGGATACATCGTTGACAATGTGCCCAAGTATTGCATCTTACAGATGTATGTAGTACTAAGACTGGTACTCATTCTATCAGTTTCTTTTTACCATAAGCTATGCAGACATAAACTAAACAGGGAGAGAGAGAAAGATACAAGATTCACTCGATTAGATTTGGTCAGTCCAGGACAAGCAGTGGGACTGAACCCGAAGCCACTACTCAGCTGTATCTCACCAGCCTACAATATATATATATGTGTGTGTGTGTGTGTGACTGGATAGATAAACAACATAGCCGTGCCATCATGGACTGCACAAATTAAATACCGTATACACCAGCGGTACTCAACCACTTTTTTTTTTTACCTATGGACCCCTTTAATTACTATTTTATTCTAGTGGAACCCCCCATAGTCATTCGATGTTTAAAAACTAGTTTTAGAGAAAGTTTTTTCAAAATTCCTACTTTGTTTTTTTACACATTAAGCTGTGTAGGTTGAACTACGTAAAATGTTAGAGAAAGAAACCAAGTTGTTTCTTGCAATACATACATCTAAAGCAAAAGTTTTTCAGGGGCCCTTAAAATATTATTGTGGATCCCCTTACCCAATTTACTATTTCGTTACGTGGACCCCGGTTGAGAACTACTGGTATACACTGTATCTGGAAAGAAAAAAAATCGGTGTTATTTCCTGTTTCAGCGGGTTATTGATTGAAATGCAAGTAAACTTTTTAAAGTTGTGTTCTCTTACATTTAAGTCTAAATTTAACAATCTCAGACTTTCATTTTACAGTAACACGAAAAATCAAAATCGAAACGACGAAATTTACTTGATTTTTGTACATACGCTGTTACAAAATCTATCTACGTATATATGAAAACTGAATTTACTTCGCTGTTTCGGTTTTTAATTTTATTACTTAAAATTTTCCTTTCATTTCAATTGCACTCTAAAATACGATTTGAGATAAATACACATGGAATTTAGGCGATCGTTCCTTTAAATAATACGAGGGGGTATTGAAAAGTTCCTGGCTTTAAAGGTGTCGCGAAAAGCCTGGTTGGAGGTCCAACCGTCTGAATTCTTTTATGGGGATTAGAAAAACTGAAGGACCGCTGTAATAAGTGTGTGAATCTGAGAACAGAATATGTTGAATAAAATCATAATTGACTAATTCTCCTGTATTTTCTTCTATTCAAAGCCAGGAACTTTACAGCACCCCCTCGTATATCTTGATAATAATTAATTGTTTTATTGGCCACAAGGGCTAATATAAATCAAAAACATGGAAGGACAAAAACAGGACGAAAGTTACAAAGGGTTTTGTCCGAAAGGTAGAAAACGTTCGTGTAAACGTAGGAAAAACAGAGAAAGATATAACAAATAAAACTCCCAATAGGGGGAGGCGCTTCGAAAGGTTACACGTGGAAAAACCCATATGTTGAAGGTTTCCTTTTAATATGTAGTAAGATGGAAGAAGATAATGGTCTAAAGATTGGACAACAGATTAACGCAGTATTTCCTATATTACCACATGTATACACGTACACATTTTAAAGTAAAAAATAATCACAAAAATATTCACCGACATAAAACGAAACATCACCAACTTTTGTTTCATTTCAATTAATGTTCAATATTGCTTACAGAAGGATTATCTAAGAACGACAGTTAAGCCAGGAGTGGATAATAAAACGAAAATGAAAGTCTAAATACGATAATCCTAGAGGGAAAACAAAAGTGATTCCACATAGTTTAATATGGAACAAACGAAGATATTTCTATTCAAAGACAATATTAAATAAAAGGGTAGACTAAGCATAACTTTTACAAATAACCTTACTTGTAAAAATAATTCATAAAGTAATTCTTCGGTAATTTTCTCTGGTAAATTACCAACAAACAACGTCCTCTCTTGAGCATCCATGTTTGAAATACGATTGAAAAACATTCACCACGTATATTTGAAGAGCGTGCGACAGGGGAGATCACTGTTGTTCTTCACCGTCCAGTTTCAAATCTTTACAAGATTAATTTAACTACATTTACGGGGTGTTGTCACTTTAGTTAATAGTATTTTTTTCCAGTACAAAACTGGATTTCTTCGAAATCAAATATAGAATATTATATTATAAAAGAATATATATTTCATTGTTTTTATGCCTACAACGAATTAAACTCGTTCAAAGGAGATAATTCATAGAAATTTATATTTTTCCTTTTCATAATTAAAAAAGGTGATCAAAATTTTTCATATTGTTTTAATGAAATAAATAATAATAATTCTTTTAAATAGAATTAGTGAACGTGATCCTAAGACGGTGCAAATTAAATGATAAAAACCAAAACGAAAATCAGAGACGATCTTTTATCTTTTGTTTCAGTCGTTAGTCCGCAGTCATGCAAGGACATCACTTTGAAGGGTTTTAATCGAACGAATCGACCCCACTACGTTTTTTTCAAGTCTAATAATTATTCTATTGGGTTCCTCTTGCCAAACTGCTAAGTTATGGGGACGTAAACCACCCAACACTGATTGCCAAGAAGTGGTGAAGAACAACCCACCCCCATATATATATATATATATATATATATATATATATATATATATATATATATATATATATATATATGCCATGGGCTTTTTTCAGTTTCCATCTCCCAAATACACTCACAAAGCTTTTCTTGGCCTGAAGCTATAGTAGAAGATACTTGCCAAATTGCTACACAGTGGGATTGAACCCAGATCCATGTGGTTGAGAAGAAAACTTCTTACCACACAGCCACATCTGCACCTATTAGATGAATTTTTAAATTACTACAGAAACAGATCTATTCATTCTCAAATCCCAATATATTCTAGTAACAGGGCCAATTCAAGGTACCGATAACTCAGGCAGTTGTCCAAGACACCATGTACTAGGGACCGCCAAGGAGAGCATGACAAAGACAAGGAAATTTCCTTGGCCGTCAGCTTGCCTGGGGCACCAACAACCCTAGGGCCAGCTCTGTCTGATAGATTTGAACATGAATATCTGATTACTGTTGATTTTCATCATCAGAAAGCACCTCCTCTTTAAATGATTTTGGTTCATAGTACACACATAATTCACTGTAAGAGTATTTTGAGACAATATAGTGTTTCACCCTTATTGTATGTCTCCTCAGTCAAAGCTATCCTACTAAGCTGATGAATCTAGAAGACATTGTCAAAAGGGAGGAGACATTATCTGAAGAAACAAACAAACGAAAACCCCAACGACAATCAAATATTCAGGCTCAAATCTGCCGGAGTATATTAAGAATGAACAAATACGTTATTGTTTGGATTTATGCTGTTCTGCAAGCACCTCATGAATTATTATATTTGGCAGACATCAGCAAATAATTTCTTTGCTGATTCTCATAAACAAAAGCCTATATTCATATTAGATTCCTCAGTCCGGTGGGACAGTTTTGGCTAAGAAGACCGACAATAAAGTTCAAAACATTGCAATATACCTAAGTCCCTTTACACCGGTGTATTTCATGTTATGAACACACATCATCTCAAGAGGGAAGTTCTATGACGAAAAGCAACAGCAATCAGATGTGTCCTAATAGTATTTCAAATGAATAAATATGTTATAGCTTGGATTCTCTATGTTCTTCATGCACAACATAAAATAATAAGTGATTTCTTGGAGGTGCATTTTTATTGATAGCAAAAAAAATGAAAGGCAAAATTAGCTGACATATTAGAACTCAATACATCACTAATAGTCATAAAACTGCTCTGCAAAATTGAACAGCTCTTACCCAGTTTATGTCTTAGCTTCTACTGCACCAAACAACTGAACTGTAGTGTAGATAAATCTTACGCTAACATCTTTATATCTCATCGTCTTCCAAGGCGTCATCTCCATGGTGTGCAGCACAAAAGAACTGGATATTTAATTCTGCATTGTCTCAGTTCATCTAACTTTGGAAAGTAATAAGTACCTTCTTTTCTAGAAAAACATATCTGCAAAATACTGCCCCAAGAGAGATTTACCCCAACCGCTTCACATAATGAAAATTAGAGTTGTGCAAGGACATTATCACTCCTAATGATTCATGAAAGAATTACATTTTAAATAATAACAATGTTGCTTCACTTTACAGTTTATTAGAATTTCAATGAATGACCAAGCAATCCAGATTTTGAAGTCTTCATTTCATCCAGCTCTGTCTAACACTGGATGTTTTTACCTGTTTGGGGATCCAGCTCAATAAATACAGAATATTTTAAGTATACTGAAAATAGCTAATACCTAGGGTTATAACTGCAACAACTTATAAACAGCTTTTATTACTATATTTCTGGAATAATATTAGTTGACAGGGTGCATAGCTTGGAGATCAGGGAGTCTCTCCCAGTCGAGTTTCTACATCTCTGCATTGAGAAGTCACAACTCCAGTACTATGAATATAGTAGAATGGATCTTTCAAGCTAGGCCAACTGGCAGATGTATAGGTAGACCAAGAATAAGATGGCTGGATAACATCCATTGTCTCAGTTGATCACCCTTAGACATCCAGTTGGAAAGCGTAATGATGATTGCATCTGATGTGACCTTATGAGTGTGCCTGAAGACTCTACCCCCATGACACTCCTGGGAATAGTGGGTGGAGAAGATGGATGCATGATGAATTTAGTAAAATAACTGTCGTTATTAATCTGATGTTTGGAAAATTATGAAAGGTTTTAATTTAGATCATTTTAAAACAAAGTTTGTTTCATAAAGAAGGGGAGTCTCAGGCAGGTTTGTATCAAAGGGTTAAATATTCCTTCCGTTTTTTTCTAAGTGTTATAACTGCTACAATTTATAAACATGAGTGGACTGTGAATGACTTTCATTAAATATTCCTAACATTTCAAGGCATATTATGATCTTTCATTGTTTTTCAGCAATATTAATTTTGCATTTAAGGCAGTGAGCTGGCAGAAACATTAGCATGCCGGGTGAAATGCTTAGCGGTATTTTGTCTGTCTTTATGTCCTGAGTTCAAATTCCGCCGAGGTCAACTTTGCCTTTCATCCTTTCAGGGTTGATAAGTACCAGTTGCATACTGTGATCAATCTAATCGACTCCCCCCAAATTTCAGGCCTTGTGCCTAGTGTAGAAAAGAATATTAATTTTGCATTTGATCCTCGTTCTGTCAGTCAACTCAATTTGAAAGAGAAAGTTAATCAATCCCTTTTATTTCGGTACTTGACTAGTACTTTATTTTATTAGCATCAAAAGGATGAAAGGTAAAGTTGACCTCAGCTGTATTTGAACTCACAATGTAAAAGAACTGGTGGTAACCTATTAATAATTGTTTCTGCTATAGACACAAGGCTAACAATTTTGATGGAAGAGAAAAGGGTTGGTCTCAATACCATCAACCTCAGTATGAAATTGATACTTTATTTTATCAACCTCAGAGGGATGAAAGGTGAAGTTGACCATGACAGGATTTGAACTCAGAATGTAAAGGGCTGGAAGATTCAAGAGGGACAGAAATGGCATTGACTTTACCAACCTAAGAGGGTTTATGAAGCTATAATTACTTGTCATACTATCCATTCTATCCCAACCTGGCAAAGAAGAGAGAGAGAGAGAGAGAGCATGTCAATGATACTTGTTGATGAGTGTATTTTTGCTAATCAGTTGAATGGCCTTGTTTTAGTTGCATCCTCATATACTTGTGCATTACCAGTAGTACAGTCTGATGAATGTGAACAGAATTCTTCCATTGTAGAAAGAGAAATATTGATTAAGGCTGAAGCATTTAACTCCCACTGTTAGTTTTGCAATGTTATTATATCAGAGATTGTGAAGAATATAATTTGTAACTAGCTGGCCCTGTGTCATCAAAGATGACAGCTAATTGTAGTATTTTATATATAAATAAGGTACATAATAATCACAGATGCAAACATTCACATGACTTCCTTTTACATACACACACATATACTCACGCAGAGTTGAAACGCTGTTTGATTTTTCTTTTCAGCACTGAATGTTCACCATCCCACTTCCATTGCACACACACACACACTAACATTCACATGACTTCCTTTTACATACACACACATATACTCACGCAGAGTTGAAACGCTGTTTGAATTTTTTTTTTTTTTTTTCACAGTAGAACTTCCACCATCTCACTACCAGGTTTGCCATCATTCATATGTTGTGGCAGAGAAAACACAAGAATATTATTAACGTAGATGACTGAGTGTTTTAATTGTGTTATTTTAAAAGGTGAGGTACAAGGCAATCTTTGAGTATATGTGTTTGTTGAAAGAGACTAGACCATTATATTCACATTGAAGCGTACTTGCAAGGTTTCCATCCATAGGTGGGTATGTACATGGCAAGTTGTGTTATAGGTTTTGTGTAGATGACATGTGCAAAAGGTTAAGACATGTTTCAAATAACAATAATTAAGTTGTTAAAACACACAATAAAGAGTGTAGAAGATATTACTGAACCTGCAGGTACACAACAACAATAAAGAGCTCTGTCAGCATGTTACAAAGGTGCAACCTCACCCGAGTAGTGGAAGACATGTAGACCCAAGGCAAACAGTCCTCAATAGTGAGTTACCACTGATAGGTGACAAAGAGGTGGTCACTGAGAGAGAGAGAGAGAAAGAGAAAGAGATTAAGGTTATGATGTAATTGCTAAATGATCCCATCTCCTTTGAGATGCTAAAATTGAGGGAGTTAGATTGGTAGGTGGGTAGAGCAGAGACTGATGTTTAAGGAATGGGATACAACTTCTGCACGTTTCAAAAGATTGGAGGTAGATTCCTTAAAAAAAAAGAGAGAAATCCACAAATTTGATGCTGGAGTGCATTTTGAGAGTGGAAAGAAAACAATTGGCATCATTGGCCATACGGCTGTAAAATGGTGGAGAGACAAAGAACATGAAGGAAATTTGAGAGATTTGTTATTGTGAGGCTAGCAATGAAGCAAGCAACAAATGTGAAACCTTGAGATCTGAAAAAAGAAAATGCATGTAACTACCAGCTAACAACATAAATGTCATTTTAAAGCAATTAATAGCTGCACTCGTTTATTTGTTTCAGTCATTTGACTGTGGCTATGCTGGAGCACCACCTTTAGTTGAACAAATCGACCCTAGGACTTACTCTTTGTAAACCTAGTACTTATTCTATTTTGCCAAACTGCTAGGTTACAGCGACGTAAACACACCAAAATCGGTTGTCAAGCAATGGTGGAGGGACACACACACAAATATTATATATATCACAGGCTTCTTTCAGTTTCCATCTACCAAACTCACTCACAGGGCATTGACTGGACTGACGGTATAGTAGAAGACTCTCGCCCAAGGTGCCACTGAACCTAGAACCATGTGGTTGGTAAGCAAGCTACTTACCACACAACCACTTCTGTGTACATTAAATCATTTTTGATTTTTAACATGACTAAATTACCAGCTAAATAGCCAAGCAGATAATGCATTTTGATTCAAGTTCTTTAAACCCATTTTTCATCCTACCATATGGGATGTTGTCATCTATATCCAGCAAGGTATAAAAAGGTTATACTGCATATTAATGCAACGTGTCCAGGGGATTAATACAATACACTTTAATGTTGTCAAAGACTATAATTGCAGTTATGCAGTTTGGTTTTGTGCCAGGGAGAAGCACCACTGATACTATGTTTCTGGCAAGGAAGCTGCAGGAGAAATACCTAGCCAAAGATAAACCTTTGTACTTGGCTTTTGTTGACATGGAAAGCCTTTAACAGGGTTCACTGATCCCTTATCAGGTGGTCAATGCAGAAACTAAGGCTAGATGTGTGGTTGGTGAGAGCTGTACAAACCATGTACAAGGATGCTGTTAGTAAAGTGAAGGTTGGCAATGAGCATAGTGGTGAATGCAGGATACAAGTAAGGGTTCACCAAAGATCAGTCTTCAGACCCTTCCTGTTCCTCATAGCCCTCCAGGCAATAACAGTCAAATTTAAGATGGGCTGCCCCTGGGAGCTCCTCTATGTTGATGACCTTGTTCTCAAAGCTGAATCACTTCCAGTACTAGAAAAGAAATTTCAGATATGGAAGCAAGGTCTATAATCAAAGGGCCTTAGAATTAATCTAGCATGATCTTTGAATGTTGGGCCTCAAGGAGGTGATGACAAGTGACCGAGAGCTCTGGTGATATGCTGTGTGAGAAGACTCATCAGTCTTAGTAAGTAGGAAAGCGAATAAATCACAAATTCCCTCAGGTAGATGGCCCTGCTTGATCTGTAGAAAAGACGTAGGTAGAAACTTCCTTAGATGTACCCAGTGTAAGCTATGGACACATAAAAGGTGTAGCAATATCAGAGGAAGGTTAACAAGGAAAATAGCTTTGTGCATGGAAGATGCACAGGTACAATGAACACTACAAATGTACAGAAAGTAGACTCCATCACATGCCAGCAGGGTAAGCTAGAGGTAGTTGATAGCTTCTATTATCTATGTGACCAAGTCAGTAGTGGAGGTGGATGCTCTGAGAGTGTAGCTGCAAGACTAAGAATAGGCAAAGTTCAGAGAGCTCTTACCTCTGTTGGTAACAAAGGGCCTCTCCCTCAGAATGAAAGGCAGACTGTATGATACCTGTGTGAACAGCTATGCAACACAGCAGTGAAACATGGCCTGTGACTGCTGAGGACATGCATAGGCTTGAAAGAAATGAAACTAGTATGCTTTGCTGGATGTGCAATGTCAGTATGCATGTATAACAGAGTGTTAGTGTCTTGAGAGAAAAGTTGAGCCTAAGAGGCTTCAGATGAGGTGTGCAAGAGAGACAACCACGCTGGTAAGGTTGTGTGATAGGTATGGACGAAGATAGCTGTGTAAAGAAGTGCCAATCTCAAACTGTGGAGGGAACCTGTGGAAGAGGTAGACCCAGGAAGTCATGGGATGAAGTGGTGAGGCATGATCTTTGAATGTTAGGCCTCAAGGAGGTGATGACAAGTGACCGAGAGCTCTGGTGATATGCTGTGTGAGAAGACTCATCAGGCCAAGTGAAATTGTAGTTGTGGCCATGCTGGTGTCTTGTAAATGACACCCATGAAAATTGGAGCCAAGCTGTTGCTGGTGTCTTTTAAATGGCACCTGTGAATTGTAGTTGTAGTTGTTGTTGCTGACAGTCCCATGTACATGGAACCTGTGAATTGTGGTTGTTGCTGGTGCCATGTAAATGGCACCCATGAATTGTAGTAGTTGTTGATGGTACCATATAAATGGAACCTATAAATCATAGTCATAGTTGTTGCCAGTGTCATGTAAAAGCACTCCATTCTGGAGTGGTTGGCATTAGGAAGGACATCCAGCTGTAGAAACCAGGTCAAATCAGACTGGAACCTGGTGCAGCTCTCTCGCTCATCAGCTCCAGTCAAACCGTCTAACCCATGCCACCATGGAGAGCAGACATTAAATGATGATGATGATGATGATGTCAGATACAACATTTTCTGAGACCAGCCATGTATTTATTATCAAATGTTTTTGAGGAGCTTTAAACTCTAGCATTCAGATTTCTTTGTTAAACGTATCGCTTATTTATTCACATTGCTTAAATTTATCACATTATTTTGTAGTTTCAAGATTTCAATGGCGTGTTAGTATATTTTTAGAATGACATTGTAGGATAGGTACACGGGGCTGGATCAGGTCAGTTTTAACATAAAACAGCATATTTTGACTGGATATGGCCGAATTAAATGCTAAGGGGTTAAAACAGAAAAGTTTAACTAAACAGACATTGTTTTATCTCACAATATGTACCATATCCTAACAAATAAGGAACAAAGCTAAAGTGAACCATCAAAACAATTCTATGAATTTGAGCAGAGGAGGACAACTGTTTCCATTCTGAAGTTGCGTGTTTCAAGTATGTCAACCTATGCAGTTGTGAATGGCTGTCAGCATTCCTAAGAAAACTTTATCAGAAATTACAACTGATTTTTTCATCATCATCGTCGTTAACGTCTGCTTTCCATGCTAGCATGGGTTGGACGATTTGACCGAGGACTGGTGAAACCAGATGGCTACACCAGGCTCCAATCTGATTTGGCAGAGTTTCTACAGCTGGATGCCCTTCCTAACGCCAACCACCCTGAGAGTGTAGTGGGTGTTTTACATGCCACCGGCACGAGGGCCAGTCAGGCGGAACTGGCGATGGCCACGCTCGAAATGGTGTGTTTTACGTGCCACCTGCACAGGAGCCAGCCCATCGGCACTGGCAACGATCTTGCTTGAATGTCTTTTCACATGCCACTGGCACAAGTCCCAGGGAGGCGACGTTGGTAATGTTAGACAGTCGATATGAAGTTGTTTTCATGAATTGATATATCAAACACATTACAGCTGACTGAACATTTGTATACATAAAATAAAAATCACAACAGCCACATGAACTTTTTTTTTTTTATACATAAGATTATTAACAGATGAGAAATATATACATTTTAGATAAGGCAGAAGGTAATGTTCAAATTAGAAGCAGTGATATTTAAAGAATGCTAAAACATAAAACATCAGCATTCACAAAGTTACATACTGCGATTTGAATAAAAGCGATATGAAAGTGGAAAAAGGTTTCACTGAGTGACTTTCTCCATTTCAATGTCGTTGTCAGTGTTAATAAAACTATCTTTAGTCTTTACTGCATCCTCTTCAGCTACTTTGTCAGTGACAATATCCAGTTTATTAGGCGTATGAAGGGCTACGTCTCCTAACATCTCTAGATTGTATGTTGTACTGACTAATTCTGTGGTAGGTGCTGGATCACAGCTTTCTGATGATGCCATCTCTTCAGAATTAGCGGTGGCATCAGCAACATTGACAATGACTTGTTCTATTAAGTTGACACTTTCGTAGCGTACAGTTTGCAGGCGCCAAAAACCGTCTTGGCTCATAGTGTAACTGAAAAAAAAAAAAAATGTCATATTAAAAATACTTAATTATTATAACAGTGATAAAACAGTGATAGTTTCTTTTATTATCATCAATAATAACACAAGTTTGAATTAAAAATCAAGAAAGGTGGGTGTATTCATCATCATCGTTTAACGTCCGCTTTCCATGCTAGCATGGGTTGGACGATTTGACTGAGGACTGGTGAAACCGGATGGCAACACCAGGCTCCAGTCTGATTTGGCAGAGTTTCTACAGCTGGATGCCCTTCCTAACGCCAACCACTCAGAGAGTGTAGTGGGTGCTTTTACGTGTCACCCGCACGAAAACGGCCACGCTCGAAATGGTGTCTTTTATGTGCC
>NC_068985.1:27108333-27117914 GCF_001194135.2 Octopus bimaculoides
CACGCAGCTATCCTCCTCCATTCTCACCACATGTCCATACCAGCGCAATCGTCTCTCTTGCACGCCACAACTGATGCTTCTAATGTTCAGCTTTTCTCTCAAGATACTTACACTCTGACGGGTATTCACATTGACATTACACATCCAACGGAGCATACTGGCTTCATTCCTTGCGAGCTTACGTATGTCCTCAGCAGTTACAGCCCATGTTTCACTGCCATGTAGCATGGTTGTTCGTACGCATGCGTCATACAGTCTGCCTTTTACTCTGAGTGAGAGTCCCTTTGTCGCCAGCAGGGGTAAGAGCTCTCTAAACTTTGCCCTTCGAAATATATATTCTGGTTATGGCAATGTTATACCAAAACATTTAAATCCTTCATTAGGTAAATCAACTACAACGTTTTAGCAGGCTAAGACAACAAACTATCATAGGAAGAGCCAGTAGGTTACACCTTGATAATTTGCCTATATCTCAATGCCTCAGTATACTTAGCTGTAAATAAGCATTACAAGAGGTACTGGTCATAGGTGCAGACATGACTGTGGGGTTAAGAAGTTCACTTCCCAACCATATGGTTTTGAGTTCAATCTCACAGTGCGGCACGTCTTTCACTATAGCCCCAGGCCAACCAAAGCTTTGTGAGTAGATTCAGTAGACAGAAACTGAAAGAAGCCCATTTTGTGTGTGTGTGTGTTTTTGTGTGAGTTTATATTTCCTCATCTACATATGCATTCATTTGCTGATTGTAGACAATAGTTTTACTGATGGTTGCATTTGCTTGAAATCCACCATGAAAGCATATTCAAGTTTCTTGACATGTTGCATAACCTTTGTAAACATGGTGTTGTTTGTTTTCAATCCTCCATGAAAACACACCTGGGTTATTTGTAGTTTGATACATTGAGAGATTGTCATCTCGCTTGGAAATGTGGGGGTTGGCAACTGGAAGGGCATCCAGCCATAGAAAATTCTACATTAACATACACTTTGTTTAATCCATTCATACAAGTATGAAAAAGTTGACATTAAAACATTGATGATGGTGACTGGTCATCACTGGAAGTAGCAAATAGCAATGTATTAGTGAGGATTCAAAAGCCTACAGTGCTACAAAAGTTGCACCAGTATACCTTTTTTTTTTCAAGAGGATGGATGTTTCTTAACTTGAATTTATTAAGGCAAGGAATAAATGAGAGAGAAAAAAAAAAAGAAAAAAAAATTTCTCTCACTCTCATATTGAACAAAAAATGAAATGTTAGTGAATATATTTAACATATAATTCTGCTGTGGATGCATTTATTGTTGTTCATGAAATCATCTTTCAATTTAACCTGCTGGTTTAATATTACCACTCGATCTTTCAATAATCTAGCTGAAGAGTTCACTTTGTCCATACCTCAGTTCTTTTCCTATTCATCTTCACACATATTTTGAAATGGTCTAACTAAGAACAGCTTTCAATAAAAACAGAGATGCGCTAGTCAAATTCTTGTATGAAATAATTAGCTTGACAAAGCTAGGTTTTCAAAGCCCTTGAATTACTTGTTTTTTGCATTACAGCTATAAAGCAGCCAATCAAAAGTGTAGTTTATAACAACAAAATTATGAATTATGTCTAGTATTTCTCATTCCAAAGCAAGATGCATTATCTCCTTCAACCTGGAAGCAGACATTACTCAACATGCTTACTTCAGGAATTTATATTTAAATACCTAAATTGATGAGTGAGATAGAGTAAAAAATGCAAATTATATTTTAAAAACATAATTACCGAAATCTTGAATAACCAGATGGAAGTTTGTATTTGTGTGTCTTTTTAAGATGCTTCGTAAGTAGAGACCCTCTTGTGAAAAAAGCTTCACAAATATGACAAGCAAAACGATGAGTGTCGATACCCTGAAATAAAAAATTAAACCATTAAGATTTCAAAATAATTAAGTTATCATTGCAGTTCCTCTTTTACTGGCAAGAGGTTGTAGTGATTACTTCATGCTTATGGTAAATGATTCATTATAAATTATGCTACATCATTATTTTGTTACATGACAGGTAATGGTTTAATTACCAACCAATGAGTGAGAAGTGTTCCTTTACCTTCCCTGGCATTCTCAACCATACAATTGATTTCCTTCATTTTCTAACTTGTTTTCAAAATGAAGATATATAAAACTCGCTGCAAGGCAGGCGCACAGTAGGAGAGATCTTCAGAGGAAGAACTCCTATCTAATAAGTGTTTTGGCCCTTATACCTGACATTCTATGGGAGAAGAGCCCACTCAGGTCATGACTCCTAGGTATCCTCCTGCTGCTCTCCAGCAGGATTTAAACCCGGGTCATTCTTTTGTTCCCAGGACTGTGTTTCTGCCCACTAAGGTACCCTGATGAAGGAACCAGTTCCCTTCTTCCTTCTATTCATGTAAATAACCAATGAACCTAATATATGTTTTCAAAACGAAATATATTAGCTCAGTCATGACTTCATACACACACAGTTTATTCAGACTAATTTGTGTGGATACATGTACATTAAGACGAGGTGGGGGTGAATCATTTTAAAACTTAGAGTAAAATATTTCAGAAGCACTTCTCTAATAGATCAGTTTTCACTAAGACTATCTTCTACGAGTCATTTCATGAACACAGAATAACCTTTTTTGACTACATTGGCTTGCTAAGGTAGAATTTATCATTTAATCTGAAATAACATTTTTTATACCATCTACAGTTTTTTTGCCAGTCACACAGATCACAGTCAATGCAAGGGGCAGCTACAGAATATATTTTCTCCTGCTTTTATCACCATTGTCATCTTCATTTCTTCTATAATTTACTAGCTGGTATAATGCCACAAGCTGGTTCTTTAGCAGTCTAGTTTCATAATTAGAGAAAGTTACAGATAAAATTATGTTGGATGAATAGAAATACATACAAATACACACTCAGTTCCCTCATGTTAACAGTGGAATAAAAAAAAAAATCTCAAACTAATGACCAGAGAATACATATCTGACATTGAATTAACTTCATATTCTGGACAGAATGAGATCCAGAGTAAAAAGACTTGTTTAAATTTGCCTTAGCAAGGCTTGGACTTCCATCATCAGGAAATAAAAAAGTGTTCATATAGTTTTCATAAAGTGTACCTAATACTTTGTTTCAGCAAGCAAATTAAAAAAAAACAACAGGAGACTGACCTGATGTGTTTTTTGGTAATGAGAAGCCAAGCATTGGTAAAGACGAGTCACAAAACAACATCCTTTTACATGGCACATAATGGTGTTTTCTGAATGAGTCTCCATGTGGCGCCTTAGATCTGAAGGTGTTTTACTCCTAAGAGTCAAACAAAATATAATCATTAAATGTGTTTTATTTTTAAATCAAAATATTACAAGTGATGTACTCTTAGCACAGAATTAGTCAAGAAGGAAGATAATACAATAAAGAATTTGAATCTGTTGAACTTGATGCAATAAATTACTATAAGTAATATAAATGATCTTATTGATGACAGAAATAGTTTTGAGAAGAAATTTCAACTTTTGTTCAGTTTAGATATAAGATACAGAAAGAGAATATAAAATATATTCATAAATATAAAATCTGTTTTACTATAAAGTGAACTTGCAGTTAATGCATAAGTGAGATATAGACAAAAATAAAGAGAAAGATATGTTGAGACAACATGAGAAACTAAGTAGGTTGTAATAACAAACAAGATCAACATAAAATTTGCTTTACTGTGAAGTAAATTTAGAACTGTGTATGTGAGATTTAGAAAAACAGATATTAAAACACATTCTTTTTCCTCCGTCCATCCATCTTTATCATTCACTTATTCTAGTGAAGATTGTGGAGCATACTCCGTAGAATATCATATCAGAAATAACTGTCAACAAATGATCTGGCTGGGACTCCAAGCAAGACCAACCAAGGCTACGGATATTATCAAATCATCTTGCTTGTAGTCTCCCTCAAGGTCACCTTTGCCTGTAAAATCTGTCCTGTGACCTCACACTGCAGAGAATTAGTGGCATAGATCACTTGATATGGAAAAGAGTGATTGAAGCAAATAGTAACCAGGATCTAAATGTAAATTGAGAGACTACCGGATTTCTGTTCTGGAAGTGGGCTCTCTGTCATAAACATTTTCCTTCCAACACAGAGATATCTCTCAGTATACATGGCATAAATACTTTGGAAGAGAAATCAGTTATCAAAATTTTCATCATCTCTGATTGCTGTTCTTAATCCACTGACTGGCTCCTGTGCCGATGGCACATAAAAAGCACCATCTGAACGTGATTGTTGCCAGGCCCACCTTACTGGCTCCTGTGCCAGTGGCATGTAAAAAGCACCCACTACACTCTTGGAGTAGTTGGCATTAGGAAGGGCATCCAACTGTAGAAACTCAGCCAGACCAGATTGGAGCCTGGTGCATCTGCTGGCTCTCCAAACCTCAGTCAAACCGTCCAGCATGGAAAATGGACGTTAATCGATGATGATGATGATGATTGACTCCACAAATTATACTAAAACGAAATGACAAAATTAACAAAATTGCTCACCTGTAGTCACATTCAAGGCAGTTATACTGCCGTTCACTTGTATGCTTGTATCGAAGATGATTTCTAAGACCATGTGGGTTTGGGCATGTCATATCACATAATGGGCACTTGTAACAGTTCACTAACAGAAGAAAACATCAGATGATTATCTTTATATTAAAATGAAAGGATGATTTTTTTTCAAGAATATGTGCTTTTTTTATGTATTGAGCCGGTACACAAATGCTCCTAAATAGAAGTACAAGTCAGAAAATGGGGAGACATCATGACTAATATTTGGTGGATTAGATGTCACAGCACGCGAGATTTATATGGTTTCATTGAAACACCAAAAATTCAAACTTTTGCTGTAATTTTACTAACTTAGGTTTTATTACAATTTGCCACATGTATTATTGGCAAAAAAAACCTTTGAAGTATTGGACACCAACTGAGATGCAGATATAGTTTTACAAGATTTTAAACACTCATATTCATATCTTAGCTCTTAAAATTGGCTCTGTCTTCTTTAGTGTTGAAATATCAATAAACTTTGTCTTCAAAGAGTTAAATAAACAACATTTCACATTTCAATACATTAAAATACAAATTCATTATGATCACTTAAAGTGGATGAAACTCGTGGAAGAGGGAAACCTAGGAAGACATGGGACAAAGTACTAAAAGCCAATCTCAAGACACTGAGTCTTATGAAGGAGATTACAAAGGACTAAGACATCTGGCACCTTGCTGTATTCAAGAGCTGTCCACCACAGCAAAATCGATACTGGTGCTGATGCCACATAAAAAGCACTGGTGCTGGTGCCATGTAAAAAGCACCCAGTACACTCTGAATAGTGGTTGGTATTAGGAAGGACATCCATCTGCAGAAACCATGCCAGAACAGACAATGGAACCTGATGCAACCCCCAGATTTTCCAGCTCTGGTCAGACTGTCCAACCCATGCCAGCATGGAAAATGGATGTTAAATAATAATGATTGTTGATTAATTTAATGTTTTAACAATAAATTGCCCTTTGTATCACCAACCATTTTGCATTATGAATTATGTATATCTAGACTAAATGGTCCCCTCTATTAGTATTTTTTTTAAATTCAGAATTACTGTTCTCTTATATGTTGCCAGGACAACAGCATGTGGAGTCTAATCCATCATTGTTTATTAATCCCTTGCCCAACATGTTTTTAAAAGCTGGGTGCCATCCTATCAGCAACAAATCATCATGAGCTGAGTACATTTTATCTTGCCAGAGGCACTAAAGATGTTGCCTGCTGTAAGACTACAAGATCTTCCCTACTCTGTAGAGTTTTTATTCAGAGGTACTGTTCGGCTAGACAGAGTTATTGTCCTCTTGTAGCTTACAGAGTCCACACAACTTCATGTATTCTAGATAACACTTGGTAAGAAATTCGAGTTTATTGTTTTGGTTTCAGCTCTCTGTAAATAGTCATGACAATTCAGCTACACTACTAATCAATAAAATCATGAATGACATATATATATATATTTGCATCCCTATAAGTATCATGTCTTCAATCTATGTAAAAAAAAAAAAAAAAGACATTTTATGCACAATTAACAATTTTAATTAATGATTATGACTGTAGGCATAGGCATGGCAAGAAGTTAATTTCCAACCACATGCTTCTGGGTTCATTCCTACTACTTGACCACTGGTGATGGTTTGTTTACGCCCCCATAACTTAGCAGTTTGGCAAAAAGGTGCAATAGAATAAGTACCGGGTTCAATTCGTGTGACTAGACTTAAAAATGGTGCCCCAGCATGGCCACAGTCTAATGACAGAAACAAGTAAAAAATAAAAGATTTTAAACTATAATAAAGCAGTAAAAGGTAAGAATAATCCAAAATTTAAAAACCTCTTACCATGGATCCGAACATGATCTCGCATTAATCTTTCGGTTTGGAATTTCTTGTTACAATATGAACACTGGTAACACTGAACTGGAAAAGACAACAGAAAGATTGCAGAAATAAAGTGAAATTTTAAAATTTACATCTTTTTAAGTAACTATTTAAAAAATCAATCATGATGTAAGATGATTTCTGAAATAAAAACGACAAGATTATTACACCTGTGGTAATAAGCACAGGTGACTGTGTGCTAAGAAGTTTGCTTCCCAACTACAGGGTTCAGAGTTCAGTTCCACTGCGTGGCACATTGGACAAGCAGCTTCTACTCTCCTACTATAGTCCTGAGCTGATCAAAGCCTTATGAGTGGATTCCATAGATAGAAACTGAAAAAAGCTTATACAGTTCTATATTTAAGAGATGAGGAATTATGTACATTATTTACATTTGACAGATATTTGTCCTCATCTTGTTTGTTGTTAACACAACGTTTCGGCTGATATACCCTCCAGCGTTCTTCAGGTGTCTTGGGGAAATTTTGAACCTGGGTTCTCATTCCTAAGATATTTTTCAATGTTACTATTATTATTATTGCTATTGTTCAGGTCACTGCTTGGAATAGAATTCGGAATCTTGGGGTTAATAGCCCACGCTCTTAACCCCAAGATTTCGAGTTCGATTCCAAGCAGTGACCTGAACAATAACAATAATAATAACATTGAAAAATACCTTAGGAATGAAAATTCAGGTTCGAAATTTCCCCAAGAGACCTGAAGAAGGCTGGAGGGTATATCAGCCGAAACACTGTGTTAACAACAAACAAGATGAGAACAAATATCCGTCGAATGTAAATAATGGAAAAAGCTTGTCTATATATAGATGTTTGCATGTCTTACTGTCTCCTTGACTTGATATTGGGTGCTAGTTGTAAACAAGTATTAACATCATTCAAGCAGTGTCCTTTGTTTCCAATCTTCTGTGAAAACATGTTTGGTCATGGGTAATATTACCATACTTGGAAACAGTTGGAGTTGGCAATAGGAAGGGGTTCTGGCCATAGAAAACTCTGCCTCAGCAAAATTCTGTCTGACCCATGCAAGCATAGGAAAGTGGATGTAAAAAGAATGATGATGATGTGTAAAGTGTTGCCATGTTGAATCACCAATGTGGAAATATTTAGAAGGACTAGTGCTATCTATGCTATAACATCTATGCCAGTAATAATTATCCTTATAAGGGACTAATGGAAATGCTGAGAAAGTTGAGGTAGCTAGGTTTAATATTGAAAATGAATAATCTTTTCTACTCTAGGTACAAGGCTCGAAATTTTTGGGGAGGGGGCCAGTCGATTAGATCCACCCCAGTACGCAACTGGTACTTAATTTATTGATCCTGAAAGGATGAAAGGCAAAAATCGACCTCGGCAGAATTTGAACTCAGAATGTAAAGACAGATGAAATACCACTAAGCATTTCACCCGGCATGCTAACATTTCTGCCAGCTCGCCGCCTTTTTGAGAATGAATAATGTAAAGATACCTAAAGAGACAGTGGAGTCTCATGGAAAAACAAGTGCTGGGATGTTCTAAGCTGACATAACAAAAATTTATTAAAAAAAAAAAAAAGAAAACTGTAAATTGTAAGAAAGATGCCTAGAGTAATACGAAACAGAAAAGATACACAGCAGGATGGACTAATATGCAGTACAGCACAGGAGAGATTAAGGCAGGAGTCAGCAACACACGGCTTACGAGAACTGATGTCCAATGAGTTGTTTTCGAATACAATAAAAGGCCTGCTGTTACGTTTTACTGACTTTCATCTGCATGCAAATCAGTTTAAATTGTTTGCTACACCATTTGATGTGGAGGTGGAGACATTATCAGAATGTTTTCAAATGGAATTGATTGATATGCAATGTAATGACTTATTAAGATCTAAATTTCATTCTGAAGATGTTTCATTGATTGACTTCTATGCAAAATATATTTTTCCAAGTGGGAAGTATACTAACTTAATGAATCATGCAAAAAGACAGCATCTTTGTTTGGAAGCACCTATCAGTATGAGCAATTATTTTCCAAATTGAAACAAACTAAGAACAATTTGAGAACAAGATTAACTGATAATCATCTTGACAATATCTTGCTCTTGGCATCAACAAGTCTGAAGCCTAATATTGAGAAGCTTTCAAGGAACAAAAAACATCAAGTTTCCCATTAATTTTTTGGCTGCTATGTATTTTTGAGATGTCTTTTAAACAAATGATTCCAAAGATGTCTTAAATTGAATAAATGATATTTTTCCATTACTACATTCATCTGTAGTTTATACAAATTATTTTCAAGTAGAGTCAACACTCTTGATTAAATTTTAGCTTGTGTAATTTTCCATAATTATTCTTTTATGGCCTTTGTCTGGCCTGCTATTCATCATTAATACTCGATTTGGCCCACAGAGGCAAAGAAGTTGCCAACCCTAGCACAAAAAATATACTATGTAAAAAAAAGTTAAAAATCTGACTAATTTACACAACATACAACAGTAATTTATTCTAATTAAAATAATTCATTTCCACTTGGAGATGATTATGACAGCAAACATGAAAGATTGCGCAATATGAAAATGGGTTTGAAAACTTTTGACTACATAGACTGTAATTCACAGGATGTGATAAATAACAGTAATCCAGAAAATAATTTCTTCAATATCAACAGCTGCTGGTATTACACAAATTATCAGTTTAACATGAAGGTCAAGACATATTAAACATCAATAATCCACTTAAACAGCAAAAAAGTTTATATGCCAACTTCTTAAAATATCAAATAACAGTCAGTTTGAGAAACCATTCAACATAATAGTTTTATTAGAGACATGAATCAATCTTGGGAAGAATAGAGTCACTGAGCTGAGTGAGTATGAACTGAATAAAGTAAACAGAAAGTAGAAGAAAGGAAAGGGTGCAACTTTGTGCATGGACAAAGACTTCAGTTACAAGATAGAAAACATGACAACAGCTATTGATGATATGCTTTAAAATATTAGAATAGAAACCTATAGAAAAAAACAGAAAAATTTAATTGTGTGCTCTCGCCCTCTATCATATATATATATATATATATATATATATATATATATATA
>NC_068985.1:27118442-27126826 GCF_001194135.2 Octopus bimaculoides
GGGGGGGAACTGTCTAACCTATGCCAGCATGGAGAGTGAACGTTAAATGATGATGATGAATGAAAACATAAAAGATATTATGGAACAAGTGCAGCATTATTAGAAATTATAAATGTCAGAATCATTAGCAAGCTGGACAAAATAATTAGTTGGCATTGCTTCCAGCTTTAGATTCTGAGTTCAAATTCCACCAAGGTCAACTTTATATTTCATTTTTTTCGGGTTGATAAAATAAGTACCAGTTAAATACTGGATCAATGTAATCAACTAGCTCTTTCCCTTAAAATTACTGGCTTTGTGCCAAAATTTGAAACCATTTCTAGAAATTACTCTAGAAACTCAAGTTATCCTCAATATTTTATTAAGATCACAAATATGGAAGGTAATGCTTCAGTATTATATTAAATTCTTTGTAATTGTGGGACCAAAATTGGCAGAGGAAGTCAATGGCCCAAAAACCAAACAGGGGACTGATGAGGATTATGGGGAGAGAAAGAAAATTACAACTAATGTTCTGTATCATTCTGAGCAGGTTGGTATATGCTCCATCTAGTTGTTTTTCTAAGAGAACCGATAAGGTCCAGGTCTCTGATCCATAGAGAAGGACCGGCTCAATCAGTGTTCTAAATATTTTAACTTTTAATGTGGGTGGAAGGTTTGAGTGTCAGATCTTATCAACTCTGCATCCCAAGCACGACAGTATTAATAAATGTAGGAACAAAAGGTATGGGACCAGAGGGGTTGAATTTCACTAGATGAGTTTAAGAAACTGACAACAATTAAGTTAGGTGAGCAAAAGTCAACATGTATTACTTTAAAATACCTCAAGGATCAGTATTAGACCCCAATGGTTCATTTAACTTAGTATGTTAATCCTTTAGCATTTAAACCAGCCATATCTGGCCTAAATATTCCACCTGCTTTATGTTCAAACTGGCCAGATCCAGCCTCTCACATCTACCATACAATGTCATTCTAAAAATAAGTAATCACATCATTGAAATCTCAAAGTTACAAGATAATGCATGATTAATTCAAAGCAATGTGAATAAATAAGCATTACATTTGATAGAGAAATCTGAATGCCAAAAGATTAAATTTACAAAGTTCAAAAATGTCACCATTTATTGTCAGGATTACTGCCAAAAACACCAATATGGTCTTGCTAATCTTGACAGTTGATAGTGGTGTGAAAATGTGGAATACACTTTATGGCAATGAAGATACAGGTAATAGAAGAGTGAAGGCATGAATAAACAGCAAATTAAAGGTATGGTTAGTTACTGGGTAGCTTAAACAGAAATTTAAGCTATGGAAGGTGCGTTGCTTGAACTAACCTGTCAATTGTAGCAAGAAAACTGAGTAAACACCAGCTTACCATCCTTTTGCCTTTCAAGATGGTCAAAGAATTTTGTTCGACTTGCAAACAGCCCACCACAATTCGGACAAGCAACTAACTTTTGTTGAGTGTGACTCCTTAGGTGTTCACGTAGCTTATGCTTGCTTTTAACATTAGCATCACATCCTATAAAAAGAAAAAAAAAAAAAAAAAATTATTTTCAGAAACTACAATTTCAAAAGAAAAAAAGGGAAATTACAAAGGCTAACATTGATTTGGCCAGCATAAACACAGGCTGATCTATTATAAATGTGTGTGTGTGTGTCTGTGTGAATGAATTTTAATTTACAGTATTTTTAAAGTAGCTTCGAGTGTGGCTGGTATTGTAGGGCAAGAAACATGTAACTAGCAAACATATTAAAAAAATTGTTTCCAATTCCCAAATTAAGGCAATTTAATTTATTCACATCGCTAATATCTTTGAGAATGGCACGAACAACACAGTCATTAAGCTGTTCTTAATAAATTTCTTGCATGTGTTCAAGAAAGAAATCAAACATGGTTTTGAACATAACGTATTTTAAATGAAATTTTTAATCTGTCATCTTGAATGAAAGCTGAGATTTAAAAAAAAAATCTAAATATTGATGGGTTTAATCCAATAAAATAATCAATATTACCTTCCCACTGGCAAGCACAGCCTCCTTTTAAATTGTTCCCATTTGGAAAGCTATCAGCATGAAAATCTACATGTCGATAAAAGAATTCCGGATTATCATATACAGCCTACAAAAAAAAAAAAAAAAAAAAAAAAAAAAAAAAAAAAAAAAGTTAATAATGTAAAATATATTAATGTTGTAATCATTGACCTCATTTTGCAATAGTAAGGAAAAAAAAAATGTCATATAATGTATCTAGGTCAAGTCAAACATATTCCTCCAAACTATACTCATGAAACATTTCTCAATTTTACAGTGCAACTGATGCTTACAGCAGATGGTTTCTACTTTGCAATATAAGTGGACTAAGTCATCTGAGCCACAATTGACCACAATTACAAAATAGTTCAAGCAACAGGATATGAATTGTCGACTTTTCAAGTAATAGTCAACCAAACAGGCTACACTTTCGTTGGCACCGACCTAATAGTATTTTAGCTGCTGTCTACTCAAAAATATTTTTATAGTATATCCATAGCATTAAAATGAGATTATAGTTTAATGTAGGGAAACACATATGCATGGTAACATATCTCTACATTCTCCATAATCATCATCATCCTTCACCCCTATGGTTGGTTGGAACTCCATTGACAATCTCTTTCCACACTACACGGTCCTGCATTGCTGTGTTCAGATCTCTAATATCCAGCCCTGAGTACCGACATATAGTATCTACAAATGTCAGTTTCCTGGAGAAAACACTACCAGAGCAATGCTATAGGAGCAGGGATGAGATAACTTCTTTCTCTGCCAGATGACAGTGACCAGCAAATTGTAGCCGTTTCTGCTTTAGCTTGAGGGATATTGGTATCAGATCTCCGTAGATGTCACTAAGTGTTGGGTGTGATCTCCAACTGATGTTGTGTATCTTTTTGAGCAGGTTGGTATATTTTCCGTCTAATTGTTTTTCTAAGACAGCCGATAAGGTCCAGCTCAATCAGTGTTCTAAATATTTTAACTTTTAACATGGGTGAAAGGTATGAGTGTCAGATCTTATTAAGACTGTTACATGCATCCCAAGCAAGAGCTTTGCAGATGCAAAAGTCCTTTTAGGAGTCTACTGTGTGTGATCCAAGATATTTGAAGTTGTCAACGTTTTTGATTAATATATTACTGAGTGATTTAAGTTCAGGTAACTTGGAGGAGGTCGTGATAAACTCTGTCTTACTCTCATTGCAGTAAAGGCTGACCTGGTTTGCTGCTTTCTCCAGTGCTTGTAACAAAGATTCTGCATCTTTAACCCTTTAGCATTCAAACCGGCCATATCAGGCCAAAATATTTGGCCTGTTTTCTATTGAAACTGACCGAGTCTGGCTCTTCGCCTCATCCTTACAATATCATTCTAAAACTAGACAATCACATCATTGAAATCTCTTAACTACAAGATAATGCATCATTAATTCAAAACAATATAAATAAACAAACATTACATTTGACAGAATAATCTGAATGCTAAAGGGTTAATTAATACAATGGAGTATCAAAGCAAGATCGTCAGCAAAGTCAAGACCAATTAAATATTGTGCACAATGCCAACTGCTCTGGCGGAGTTTCAAAAGGAGTCCCTTTTCCTCCATACCGTCTAGGGAAATGCGCAGAACATAGTCAATAACAATGATGAACAAGAAAGGAGCGAATGTGTCACTCTGCAGAACATCTGCTTCAATTTCAAAGGAATCAGTGTCTCCATCAGGAAATATAACTGTGGCAGTGGTGTTTGTGTAAAGCGCTCTGACAGCATCAACAATCCTGGGAGGAATACCACAGAATGCAAGGATTTTAGACATAAGATCTCTGCTGATGGAATCAAATGCTTTGGGAAAGTTGACAAAACAGATTGTGACGCTCTTGTTAAACCTTTTTAAGGTCCAGTATGCGATGGAGAGGATTTGAGCATTTGTTGACCGGCCCCTTCTAAATCGGTTCATATCTTAATAAATTGAACAATAATGAAAGCTTACCCCACAATGAGTCCAGCCACATTGTAGGCATTCAGGTAAATCTGGTATTAAGTTACAGCTCTGGCCATCTAGTGTGCATGCATGTAATTCAAGGTTTTTTACTAACATGCTACCAATACATTTAATCTTTGTGTGGAATGCATGGAAGAAAACATGTCGTGTGTAGTCTGATATATGTCCAATAACAGCAACATCACAGTTTCGCCATTTACAGTTGAAGCAGCCAAGCACTAGAAATAGAGAAAAATTTATTTGAAAAAAAATGGGATTTTATTTACATCAACATATCAAAAACTTTTGAGCATGAATGCAGGCTGTTTATCTAGTCCATGTCAACAGTCTGTGCTGCTTCAGATTTCTCTTATTTTTAACCTGTTCATTAATCAAACATTTTCCTTTTTAGGTAATACTGAGAATCAACTGTCTTATTCACATAAAAACATTCAATTGGCACGTGTAAAGACATTCGAGCGAGATCATGCCAGTGCCGCTGGACTGGCTCCTGTGCAGGTGGCACGTAAAATACACCATTTTGAGCGTGGCCGTTGCCAGTACCGCCTGACTGGCCTTCGTGCTGGTGGCACGTAAAAGCACCCACTACACTCTTGGAGTGGTTGACGTTAGGAAGGGCATCCAGCTGTAGAAACTCTGCCAAATCAGATTGGAGCCTGGTGTAGCCATCTGGTTCACCAGTCCTCAGTCAAATTGTCCAACCCATGCTAGCATGGAAAGCGGACGATAAACAATGATGATGATGATGATGAAGCATAAGTGTAAACATCCCTCATCATCTGGATTGGCAGCAGTAACAATTCATAACACTAGCCTAAACCATTTAGTCATATTTCCAAGTCTAGGAAAGCCTTAAAAACTATTGCTACACTCAGAATAACAGCAAAAATGTTTATGACTTGGTTAACAAAGGGAAGAATAATATCAAAGAGGATCAAATGAATGTATCCATTTCCTTTCTAACCACTGTTTTATTAGCACTTGTCTTAACTTCTTTTCATGGGTGACACATGAGGTTTCTCGAGCGAGATGAGCGTGGCCTTTGCCAGTACCGCCTGACTGGCCTTCGTGCGGGTGACACGTAAAAGCATCCACTACACTCTCTGAGTGGTTGGCTTTTAGGAAGGGCATCCAGCTGTAGAAACACTGCCAAATCAGATTGGAGCCTGGTGTAGCTATCTGGTTTCACCAGTCCTCAGTCAAATCGTCCAACCCATGCTAGCATGGAAAGCGGACGTTAAACGACGACGACAATACGTAGGATTTTCGAGCGAGATCGTTGCCAGTGCCCCTGTACTGGCTCTTGTGCGGGTGGCACATAAAAGACACCATTTCGAGCGTGGCCGTTTTCGTGCGGGTGACACGTAAAAGCACCCACTACACTCTCTGAGTGGTTGGCGTTAGGAAGGGCATCCAGCTGTAGAAACTCTGCCAAATTAGATTGGAGCCTGGTGTTGCCATCCGGTTTCACCAGTCCTCATTCAAATCGTCCAACCCATGCTAGCATGGAAAGCGGACGTTAAACAATGATGATGATGAGTGCTAATATAGTCAAGAGGCACAATTAACAGAATCAGCCAAAGTACATTACTAGTACTGCATTATTCACCTTGAAAGATGAACAGCAACTTACACAAGATAAAAACAATTTCAAAACTAAATACTGTGAAGACATTCGTATAGTGCTCTGCTGTTTCTACAAGCTTATTAATTAGAATCTATACTATACTGACCTTGTTCTGGAGGTGTTACACTACTTAGTAAAGTGGTGAGGTGTTCAGAGAGGTGTTTGATGAATTTCTCCATCTCATTAGTGACAAACTGACACTCTTGCCATTCACATGGTAGATCAAGAAACCGAGGGTTAACTGGAACAATGCTGGAGGTTTTTTTGGGTGGCATTTTAATAAATCTGCAATTTCAAAGATATTTCTAACAAGATATATTTTATAGCAATGAGGTTATAAATGTAATCATAAACATTGGTACAATAGAACAGAGACAGAAAAAAAAAAGTTAAAAAATAATTATTTAATGTTTATGCTCAATATATAGAAATTAATTAGCCAACATTTTCATTTAATCATCAATGCAATTTTTGTCCTCAGAAACAAATATGTTTCTTTTTTTAAGCCATTCTTGTAATTTTCCCCATGTAAAGGCAATATGAAAGTTGTGAATTTGCAGAATTGCTACAACATTAGACAAAAAGATACCTTGCAATTTTTGTTCTGGCCCTTTGGGTTCAAATCCTGCCAAAATCAATTTTGATTTTCATCCTTTCAGGAGTGATGAAATGAAGTAGTAATCCAAGATAGTGGATTGGCAACATTATTCCAGCTCTTTGAATTCTTAGCAGCCAAACAGGGAGTTTGGGCTAAACTTGACAGTTTGCATAAAGGAAAAGAAAACACAATATCCCCTCCAATAATAAAAGTTTTTTTTTTTTTTTAAATCAAAAAATATCAACTAGATTATGGCTGGAAGATAACAGTACTCGAAGTAGCCACTCTCAGTTTCCACCACAGCCTCAAGATGGCTCTGGAACCTGGCACATGAATTCCTCACTGCATCCCTGGGAAGTTCTTCAAACATCTTGATCTTGGTACCCAGCTTGTGTGTGGGGTATGGTTATACTCCACGCACAGCTCCACATAGCCGTTTGAACTGAGCCTAAAACCCTGGTTAAAGATGTGGGGATGAATTCTGGCATGTGGATGCAATCAGAACACCTGCTATGTATGTCCCTTCCTGCTGGTCACGGCTTTGTAGACTCAGTTGCTGTAGTCCATGTCACATCTTACAGCCTTTACAGTGTTCACAAAGCATTGAGCAGCAGGCATTTCGATACCTGGCATGAATCATCATGATACAGATAGCTCTTTTCCAATATTTAGACAGCTTCCAGTCCTCCATGTCAAGCTGACTTTTCCTCAACTACAACTTTAATCTTTATACTCTCCAAGATTATTGACTGTTCACCAATACTTCAAATTGTTTCTGAAACAGCTGACAAATTAGTATCTTATAAAAAAAATACACCCAAAGGGAGGTGGTGCCCCAGCATGGCTGCAGCCAAATGACTGAAACAAATAAAAGAATAAAAAGCAGACAATAAAATGCTATGTTTATATTCTACTAGGAAAATTCCATGACAAGCATGTAGAACTTGTGAAGGAAGTCACCAGAAATCTTTGTCAACCTGAACGCACAAAAGGAACAGCAATTTCTCAATCTTAAACCTATTACAATGCACAAATTAAGCCCACAATAGAGTACTGCCCCTACACCCAAGACAGTGCTGTTGCTACACATACAGACATCATTGACTACATCTTGACAAGGTCTACTCAACTATGTATTTAATCACCATGGACACACTGCAGCCTCTGGCACACAGGTGTGCTCTATACTCTGTTCTACTGCTGTTACATCAGCCTCTGTTCCTTAGAACTAGCAGGTCTCGTACCTTCACTGATCATCTTTCTCTCTTTTATCATACCTGATGTGTTGTTCAACCCTCTCAGCCCTGTACTAACCATTTATGCGCAATCCTTTCTTCCCAGAACATTAACCCTCTGCAATCTTCCCTTGCTTATGTCTAGCTTCTATAATGTGAAGTAAGGAGACTGGGGAGAGTTTATCCAAATCAAAACATGCCAGATCAAACTCACTGCAGAACAATTTACTTTACATTGCCTTGCGTCACCTAAGCTATCAGGAATGGGTACCGTTTGAAGACATACACACGCTTGTGTGCATGGGTACTACGCAGATAATTTCAGTTCCTAAGTGTTTTTCAAATCAAGACTTATTTTCTAAAACAATTTTACTAAGCTTAGCAAGCACAACAGAATAAAAACGATTTAACGTACAGCACAATTTGACCGATTACTTGGGGTTATATTTGTCAACATTTTTTATGCGAACCTGCCTGAGATCGACTCTGACTAAAAAACTTGCGTTTAATGTGCTTGCATTTCAACCAAAAACTCTCCATCATAATGAAGATAAATATTGTACAAATCTTTTCAAATTTGATCAAAACACAGACTACTTCGCTGGAAATATTGTTACGAAATGCATAGCTGTCACACATTCCCGCTAGAAAAATATAAAAAAAAAAAAAAGAATGTATTGTGTCCATATAAGAAACGAGATTATAAAGTGTAGTTTGTTGACAACTTGTAAATGCGATATGGTCATGAAGAGAAGCTTAGAAAACTTAAAAGGAAAAACCAGAGTTCAAATTTAATTTTTCTCTTTTATTGAAGAAGATATCGAAGTTTGGTACTACTAAAGCAGCGCGGACCCGAACGCGCAGTCGCGCGTCCGCGCTAGCTAGTCTTG
>NC_068985.1:27126845-27145107 GCF_001194135.2 Octopus bimaculoides
TGAGTGGTCGATCCTAACCCTAACCCGCGTGTGCAAATGAATACGTGTTTAGGGTTAGGGAGCTAGCCCGGACGCGCGACTGCGCGTTCGGGTCCGCGCTGCTTTAGTAGTACCTCGAAGTTTTACGTCAAGTGATCATCCAAATTCCTCTTTTATCGTGATTTATCTAGATATGTCATAGAGCAAAGACAGAAAACTTCCTTCCATTTGTTCTGGATAAAGCAGCTGTTTATGAAAATAGTATCATAAGAAATGCGAAACTGGTGCGTGTGTGTCAACACGCATTCCAATAAAGTGAGAAATAAATAAACAGACGGGCTGATATATTATGTGTGTAAATAAATGTTTCCCCTGGTACAAACACAGCTTGTGATTTGAACTAATGTGGCGGGCAACGCTAGTGGTTTCGTCCTCCTACTGGAACAACCTACGCCATTAGTATTCTGGGGAAAATCATGTATCTCACAACTTCTCATCTATCTATTTTCCTTTATAGCTAAAGCGTAAACAATTGTAATTTCTAAAACCTACAAAATCTAACGTACAGTAGATTTTTAATTTATCATTACTTTTACTGTCAGAGTATGAGAAAATATAAATACCAAAGTAAGATAGAAGCAAGTCCAAAATAAGTACAGCCTAGATATTTCGGTTAAGAAAGGATGTAAGGGAAGTGTTTGTGTGATAACATGAGACAGGGAGCAAGGTGTCTAAATTAGGGAATGATGAATATAGGACGAACACCACATCGGGTGGGTGTATGTGGTGAATGTGAAGGTATGACAACTTGTGGAATATGAGATATGTGAAAACGAAAAAGTTTCGTCGATGATTACAGAAATTAAGGCCTCTGTTTTGTTTTTTAAAAGAAAGTGCAGCTGTTTTCGAAGAAAAATTATTTTGAAAAATAAAGCACACACACAGATTATATATAAGCGACACACACACTATATATATAGGGGAAAGGGAGAGAGATTGGGGTACTCTTGAGCTAGATAATCAAGAGAAAAGAAGAGAAACAAATCCCAAGATCAACAGAAGCAGGTTGTTGCGAAGAACCTGTCTACCAATATCACTAGTCTACTTTGTTGTTAGCATGATCGAGAGGGATAACAATAGTTTAAACCATAGTGGTGTCCCGAGTCATAACGTACGGCTTGCTATTTTACCCAGAAGCTACCTATAAAATAATATATTGTGATCTACAAGACTGGTTCAGATATTCTAGATGGAAGTCAAATGAAAGTAAAGATATGCAAGTAATGGCGTTAACTAGTGAAATACGTTATTCTAAGATCGCATATAAAAGGAAATATTAAAAAAGATATGCAGCGATGTTTCACGTTTACATCTGGAAAAATAATAAAATGTCGAAATGAGAAAAAAAAATGTAAAAGAACGCTTCTAAAATTGTATAACTACAGATGTGTATACAAAGGAAATTAGAGGAAAATACATGGCAAATAGGAACACCATATGAACAAAAGCTACGACTACAAAGCTTCAGGATGAATACATAAATATATTTAAGACAGTAAATCGCAAGGATGATGTCTAAGATTCTGCTTCTAAATAAAGTGTTAACGAAGTAGAATTTAAAGTGTGTGCATCATAATAATAGGAAGGTTGTAAAAAATACTCACAAAAGAAATGATGGTGCTTGTTGTCAGGAGACGATGGGATAATACAGGGAGATAACCCGGACTTATGAAAAGCGCGAAATACCTAAGTTACAAGGTGGCGGTTTCCAAGAAACATCTTAATTACTGATTTATTCTACCGTTCATTTACTATGTCTCACAGTTTATATTAAATGACAGTTGATTGGTTTGATATTAATTTAAGCAATTATATTTACATGTAATTTTTGCTATTAATCACGAACATCTAAACTATTTGTTAGAAATTGAAGTCTGGGGAATGATGGGTAGCCAAGCGAATTGAAACTAATAAGGTTTGTATTTGGCAAATTTGGACAACGAAGAAAGATAACTGAATTTTGTTTTATTGAAGAATGGTTATTTATTTTATATGTCAATTTCCAGTTTTGAAAAGTCTTTCGAAATGATACTTGTCTAATGACTGGCATCCTGCACGCTTGATTCTTCCAACGATTTTTTGTTATCCAATAACGTATACATTTTAAAATGTAGTCTTAGAAAAACACTTATTTCTGATTTGAAAATGCATAATATTGCAGTATCATTCACACAAACGTTGAAATCCATTAAATTTCTCTAGTTTTCTTTACTCAAATGGCGGGAAATTCAATAAAAAAAATTGAGCTAGTAGCTTCGTAGGATCTTTTCCCTGCCGGTCAAAAGGTAAAGATCCGCTTTATATATTTGTAGCTATGACTTTATATATTTTTAGCGGCACTTAGAGTGGATATTTCCAGAAAAAATAATGTTTTTAAATATATCAGACATACTTTCCTAATGTCATAGACAATTTTTTTTATAAGTAAACCGATCAAATAAAAGGAAATCGTCTATTTAACGAATACCGGAGAAAATGCTAGATAAATGCCCGGGTCGAAATTAGGCTTTCGATTCCCAAAGTTTTCCGATGATAAATGCAAAGATTCGGGTGGTACTGCACGTCAGTCATAAAGATGCAGAGTCGGGGAAATAATAGAAACAATTCTTAACCACTCCGAACGGTAATACTTAAAATACCTGCCATATTTAAATGATTTGACCATACACCACACGCTATTTAACGAGTGGTATTTTTTCTGTATCATATTAACCTGTAGCATTTTTTCCGCTCACCATCACCTGATCCTTGGGCGCTTTTAGTAATATCCATACAGGTCAGGTCTTTGAGGATAAAACCACTAGTGTCAGTAACTCCGAGAAAGATCATGAACATCGCTGTTTCTTTTCTAACAAAGCCATTAAAATATATAAATATAAACTAAGAAAAAAATTCTACTGATGATCTACCATCTTCAAATAGTAAATTCAAAAAGTTTACCACGTGGAATATATTAATTTGCTGTGATGGACCCTTCCTATCCCGGAGAGAGTTGACTTACCCATTTTCTAAAGAAAAGGAAATAGTTCTGTCTGAAATGCTAAACTTTTCTTCCGCGCGACAAAAAAATTAATTTTACTTTGAGAACTTTTATTTAGGCATCTTATAAGGTTTAGAAACATGTGTTCTGTTGCTCCTGTCGTTTTATACACACACACACACACACACAAAAGAAGCATTTATAATATGACTGTGTTTATATTAGACACGGAAGAAATAGCTAGGCGATCTTACGACAGAACTGGTATCGTAAGATCGCCAATAGGTATATGCAAATTATCTGCACAATTGATTAATAGCTTAATTAGTGCCTTCATTCATTTCTACGACTATGAAATCTGCATTTTGAGAAGGGAAGTGTGGAAATATGTTTCTAGTTCCACAGGGCATTTACCACATTCAAATAGCGAAATGCTGGCGTAGATGTCTGAAAATTTATCCAATAAAGCAGACCTACTTACTTCTCCGCCGCCTCTATAAACCTGCTATACAAGTTTACGCGTGCACATGCAGCAACTTTTTGAACAATGCCCTTCGCTTATTTTCTTCCATTCGATGCTTGGATCCCAATTTCATCAAATCTAGACGCTATGACAAAGTCATCTAAAGAAGCGAAGATCATAATGCTTGTTTCACTATTGACTGAGTTTGATTATTTACCTATGCAACTTAAGACATGGTATAATGCATCAGATTAACTTTCTGTTAGGGAGGATCTATAATAACCATTAAAAACAGAATGATACATAATTTCAGTACAAGATTCTTTTAATTAAAAGAAACCACAAGGGTTTTTAATAATCTAAATGGCAAAACTTTGTGTGATCCACATCAACAGTTGATTGCTATTTCACACTAGTATTCACTACAATATATTTAGTCAAACGAATTTTATTGTAAGAGTTTGCGCAAACCTCTAGTGATTCCGTACGTAGATGTGAAGCTTCAAATATAATGAGAAGAGAAAATGATAAGTAGGTAATTGACCGTTTAAGAACATAAGTGTTAGAAAAGGAAACAGCCAGAAAATCGGTTTACCGTGGTCTTATAAGGAGTCCTCTTTAGTAGCACACATCAATTTTAAGAACTAAGTTCAGGGATTGAGGGAACCCTTAGAAAATGTTAGACCCAATATGATGCATGTGTGTGTGTACAGGGGGAGGTTACTTTGTCAATGGCAGTTATATAGGTCTCAGAACCCCTTCTGGCTTCAGTAATCTACTCTAAAAATGTTGCATCACTACACGTAGAATCATTAAAGAGTCTGACAAAATGCCTTGCGATGTTTTCTCTGGGTCTTCACTTTCTCAGTTCAAATGTTGCAGGGCTCAACTTCGTCTTGCACCCTTTCGGGGGTCAATAAAATAGAATACTGGTCAAGTACTGAGGTTTGTGGTGTAGACTCCCTCCCCTCAAAATTATAACCACCACCACCACTACTACTACTTGGGTTGTGCCAACGTTAGAACGTTATTGGGAAAGTATTATCGGAATAATTGCTAGCAGAATAGTTAGCACACCGAACAAATGCTTAGCGGTATTTCAACCGTCTTAAGTTTTGAGTTCAAATTCTACCGAGGTCGACTTTGCCTTTCATCCTTTCGGGGTCGATAAAATAAGTACAAGTTAGTGAGTAGTGGAGTCGATGTGATCGACTATCCCACTTCCAACAAATTTCGGTCCCTGTGCTTGTAGTGGATTTTTGAGCTTATACCATATTCATAGCAAAGAAACTCTATTTCTAGATTCGGATAGAATATACTAAAGACATTGTGAACCGTCGCAACTAAACAAAATATAATTTCTAAACTCACGCGATCGACTAATATTTTGAGTTGGTTTTATTTAACCTCGTATGACACGCTTTGGCACAGTCGTTTTGACGCCACTGATACGACGTTGACTTATTTGACATCGGGCGTTTTAACGTTTCCATCGTTCTCCTTTCCCTTTCTCTCTCCCTGTTTATGTGTGTCAGTATATTTCTCTTTATGTGTATGAGAGATGGCGCGTGGCTGATGGCTTGGGTATTCAGTTAACGGTCGTAAGGTCGTGAGTTCGATTCCCGGCGGCGCGTTGTATTCTTGAGCAAGATGATTTATTTCATGTTGCTCCAGTTTACTTAGCTGTCAAAAATGAGTTGTACCTGTAATTCAAAGGGACCAGTCTTCTTACATTCTGTGTCCTACTGAATCTCCCTGAGAACTACGTTAAGGTTACCCGTGTCTGTAGAGTGGTCAGTCACTTGATCAACTGGGACCCTCATCGTCGTGACCCATGGAGTGCCAGTTAATGAGTATGAGAAGTGGTTCAGTGTTTATGTCAATCATGTTCTATTAATAAATTGTAATCTCTCTATCTATCTGTCTGTCTATCTGAATGTGTATAATTCAGTGCGTTTCCTTCCAATGCTAAAAATAAATGTCGCCAAAATAGGTTCACTGTCCAGTCAGCCGTGCCAAGTCGCCAATGGCCAAACGGCCGCACCCAACCATCACGCTTCGCATTTACACATAAACTTCAAATGTTGTGAACCGTCGTCGAACAAGTGATCTAATGCCAATGTAGAATGATAGTGTTGGTGCTTTACGACGTTTCTCGATCTTGTGTAAAGTTTGACTTTTGAGAAAAGAAATGGCCGAGTTAGAGTTAGAGACAAATATCTAATTCTAACTCTAACAAAGTCGTACAACTTCCATGCACTCTGTCTGGTTACACATTTGCAAATATATATTGAATATTCAAACTAACAAATGTTATTCATTCCTTGCTCGTTTAAAACAGTTTATCAGGTGATAAACTCTCCACGCTCAGTTCCTACATAAGTGTTGCCTTTCCAGAAAGTCGATTCTCTGTTATCCCCTCCTTATTCATTCATACCTTACCTGAACGTGTCGACTTGTAACGGAACATAAATCTAGTAGATTTTTAATCTTAACTTTCTGGGTCTGGAAAGAAAGCACAATGCTAATGAACTTCGCAGCTTCGGTGAATTTAGGAGAGGAAGGGAGAGTCTTGAAGATGGCTCAAGGTCTAGACGTCCTACAACTGTCCCCATTGAGGAACACAATGAACTTGGCATGACGAACGTTTCTGCTTGGTGAGCATCAGGATTATCAGGTCACAGGAAAATCTGACATTATTTGAGCCAGATCCCGCTGGTTTCCTTGAACGTTTCCAAACTCAGAATAAGTGTTGAGTTCATCACTGAACCAGACAATGAGACAATCCATGCAGTGAAAACACCTCTCCTCAACTGCTCTCAAGAAAGCCAAGGTCGTTTCATTTGCAGGGAAGTGATAGCCTCAGTGTTTGGGGGGTTGCAAACGGGATTGTGTTTATTGACTATCTTCAAAAGGCCACACCATCAATGGAGAGTACTATGCCAACATGCTGAGGCAGTTACGAAAGGGTATCAAGAGTAAATGCTCAAGAAAACTGACGAAAGGAGTCTTGTTTCATCAGGACAAAGTTTCAATATACAAGTCCTTGGTTTCAAAGGCTGCTGTACGTGAATGTAGCTTTGAACAGGTTGATGACCCATCCTATTCTCCTTATTTGGCCCCATCTATCATCTGTTCCCCAACATAAAAATCCTAGTTTTCTTGGATTCTACCTTTTTTCTGTTTTATCGTCAATGCAGTTATCTAATACATTCATAAAAATTTGTCTTGATTTCATGCAAGAATTTTATGATACAATACCTGTATTATCAGAAAATAACTGCCTACTGGTTTTGAAGGATAAATAAAACAGGGTTTATAAACCAGGTGATATTTCGTCTCTCTCTCTCTCTCTCTCTCTCTCCCACCACCTCTATCTAGACGACGGCGACGAAAGAGTCTTCCCAAATTTCTTTAATTTTTTTCATCTTACATACAGACCTATACATATATGCACAAAAACACATGCATACTTATACTTACATACACAAATATACATACATATACACACATAAACATACATACATACACACATATATACACAATCGATTCATGAAAACAAATGTATGTGTATTTATGCATGTATGAGTGTGTGTGTGTGTGTGTGTGTGCGTGCAACTGTTTTTCACTGTTCACCTGGAAAAAATAAGTTTAAAGAAATAAAAAAATTTTTACGGAAATTGTCGAACAAGTAGTTTCAGTTGGTTGGAGCCTGCAATATAACGACCTTGACTGTTTACAGGTGTTATATCATAAAATACCCGCAAGAAACCAAGACGATTTTCGATGTACGTCTTGTATGTATTACATAACTGCATTGACAATAAAACAAAAAGGTAGAATCCGAGAAAACTTTATGTCAGAGAGATGTAATGCATATTATCCAAATAGTGAAATAATTGTTTTTCACCTGCGAGGAAGAAAAGAAACCAACCACTTTGGGAAGACTCTTTCGTCGCCGTCGTCTAGAGAGAGGTGGTGGGAGAGAGAGAGAGACGAAATATCACCTGGTCTATAAACCCTGTTTTATTTATCCTTCAAAACCAGTAGGCAGTTATTTTCTGATAAAAAGTTTTGCCTGAAACTTCAGAGTTGTCTTCATGAAATAAAGCTGTTTCCATTGTTTGAATTGATTTCACAACCTTGTCGCAGAGAACTCGACGCTAAGATCTATGTTAAACATGAAAGAAGTTCCATATCAACTAGAATTTGAAGTATTTAGTGCAGTAACTAAATACCGCTGACATTTGTCTGCTATTCTAACGATTCTGTCAATTCAGCACCTTAACTGTTTGAAGATAGATTAATACAGTGGTTTCGAAACTATTAGTCGCGACCCACTGATGGGTCGGGAACGGAATCCTAGTGGGTCGCAAAAAGTTATAAAATTACGCATTAGCTTTGATTAACTGCTGTCTATCGAAATAGTTCAAGACTCATGTTTTCAATACCAGACTGGTTGTTTTATCAAGCAGTAGGCTTTTTTCACGAACTTAGCAAATCAGAGGCGGTCATTTTCGTAAGTTATTTATTCGTACGTAATCGTAAAAAGGAAAAGTCTGTTTTTACCCAGTAGAGTTAAGTGGGTCGCCATAAACTGGTGTCATAAATAGTGGGTCGCGTCTCTAAAACGTTTGGAAACCACTGGATTAATATATTTGTTTTAATATTCTTTTCACAGTATTTTCGGAATTATTATTTTTTTAAAGTTTTGACTTTGAATGCATCTCTTGTATGAAATATTGTCATTTATTGCAAAAAACGATGTTTAAGCTACCACCTCTCCTTTTACGGGTTACGAGGATTTGTTCCAGATTCAATAGCAGTCAGCAAATGAAATATTATTTGCGCTCCAACCGGACGAAATGTCTATCTACCATACTTGGTTGTATGGTTAAGATCATTTTACAGTCGAATTGTTCCTAGATCGATCTCATTGCATCCATACCAATTATCGGACTTTGTTAGGGCCCGATATGGTGAAGATATGGATGGTAAAATGTGGGTAGAAGTTGATGTCCTAGTAACCCTCTCCCCATACTGCTTTACAAAGTAAATGACAACACACGCAGAGGCAGCCATGGTTGGAACAAGAACAACAAACATTCTTAAAAAAGAAAAGAAGCATGATCATTCCTTACCAAAGTGATCTTATCGCCCATCACTTGTTATGCGCTCATGAATTAGTTTGATAGTTGAGCTCTGATTGGTTGTATGCAAATGAGTTCATAACTGGGGTCCGGAACTCTCGTGAGAAAAAAAAATTCGCGAACGGGACAGTCACAGTTAGAATGTCTATTGATCATATGTCTGATCGGTTAGGGCTAATACGAGGCAAAAACCAAGTGGGGAAGTCTCTATTCTATGACAATTACAGACGGAATTGATAACTGATAGACCATAAAACAATATCTAAATGAAGAGAATAATATAGATATATAAACTAGAATTCAAAATTGAATAGAATCGACCGATCTCTCTATCCACGAAGTGGACACACACAGTCTTTCAGGTAAAGGGAGATAACTCTAATGATCAAGATGGTGGGACACCATCAATATCTGGCACACCAGGCGGACGGTAGAACATTTTAGAGTACTTAACTAAATTTATTCTTAAGGTCAGTGAATCCATTCCATACCAACCAGATAAACGAATTGAATTTCTCTCAAACTGATTATTACAATTTTCAGGCCACCAATTCAATCTGACACAAACTAAGTTTCTGTGACGTTTTTTGTGCTAAATTGGTTCAATGAAATTTGTGTATATAACCTGAAAACAAAATTCATTTTATTAACTCATTAAAACATTATTAAATGAGTAAGTACACAATTAAAAAGAGTGTAATTTTTATGTGAACGGCAATATCAAGTAACTTTTGCAGGCGCATTTCTCCTCCAACACTTTTAAAAACAACTATTCCGGGTAAAAATTCCAATGCAGTCATTCGATCAGCTAGAAAGAGAATCCAAATCTCTTCATGACACCCCACCTCGCCAAATGCCAGATAATGGATTTTGTAGTCTGTAATGCATTAATCATAAGTGTGCTCGTTCTGGGTTGACTCGAGATAAACATTACAGATTAACCGCTTCTTACGGAGACACCAAACCAAAGTTATTTTTTCTCTAACCAATTATGCCAGTATCCTTTCATCTACAGCATACGCCCCAGCAGTGGGGCCTGGGATTCATTAAAAAAATATTTTAGTGGGACATGGAATCTTTTTTTTCCCCAGCAGATTCTTTATACCAATACTTTTTTCCCAATCACCGGAGTGGAGGCATACATTTCTCCGGAAAGTGTGGCCTAGGGGAAAATAGGTTGGGAAACACTGATCTACAGTTCGGTCTTAGATAACAGCTAAGAAATTTGTCCCCACTCCTTTTATATATCATCTACTGTTATAGTGTATCTAGTGCATCCTCCTCTATGCCCAAATAAAATTACAACTACGACTAGAACGTTATTGATACGATCATAGTCTGCTTGATCCGGCCGACATTTTCCCTACACAAGACTTGCAGGGAAAAGCAATACGAGTTGTTTCCCTTGATATGTCACATTGCTTGCTCTCTTTTTCATTACATGTACATAATACTAATTTCTTTCACTGGAACGAAGGAAACAATTTGAGGAGAATGAGATTTTAAAACGTTATACCTTTTCCCAAAGCAATAATGGTGCTAATCGGTTTCAGCTTATAATCAAAAGCAATGCATTGTGTGGCCAGATCTTAGCCTAACTCTTGCCCAAGAGCATTTAGCATACAATAAGAATAAAATATTAAATTAATTTGACTGAGCTACATGGCTAATACTTTAGAAGAAAAAGGGGTGAGGCATATTGCGATGATCAAACTATTTCTAGATCAAGGCAGCAAATTGCAGAACTGTTAATATGTTGAATAAAATGCTTGGAGAGATTTCTTCGAGCTCTTTTTTTTCTGATTTAAAATCCTCCCAAAGTTGACTTTGCCTTTCATCTTTTCATCATCAATAAAATAAATACCAGTTGAGTGCTTGGGTTCAACTTAACCATTCCTTAAAATAGCTGGCCTAGTGCCAGCAATTTTAGGGAATTTGAAACACACTATTCCTAGATCATTAGCAGGCTAAGTGAAATGTAATAGCTTTCAGAAATTAAAACTGTCATGACATAAATTAAAGCTAACACTCCATTTATTCAGAGAGTTTACGTTAGCTACATTAATAAACTGAAATATTGGCAGTTCAGACCTAGTCACTGACATTGCATTGTGTCTGTGGCCAACTCTCTGTAGATCAGCTCATCTAGCTGTGAAAAGGCATTGATTATAACCTGATATATGGTGGCTCTTTCTTAAAGACCAAATGTTTTGTTATTCAGAGAAAAATATCACAAGATCAACATATACAAAGAGGTTCAGGGTGTAACAAACAGAAGAGTTATTGTTTGTATTCTTTAATCAACATTATGCCTGACCACCACAAGGTCCAGTTCTTGTAATGTGGTGGCTTGTGTACCTCAATGACCCTGAGAGCTATGTCAGTGAAGCACAACCTTCTGGTAGTACTTTCCATGTTGGACAGGTCAAAGAATAGAGGCCTGACTAATATGGACCACCTCTTTTCAGAGATAAAAATTAATTTGTGTAGGGCCAATATTCCAACCTAGAGAAAGCAACATTACAGAAGCATTGATAGCAATTCAAAACCCAGAAGAATAGTGGAGAAAATGACCTAAGCTCTATACAGATTGAAAGGGCTTAATGAATGAACAAAGTATTGTCTGTGGTTGAGACATTTCAGTATCATATACCACATTGTTTATGAACTTAACAGCTACAGTAAAGTAGAAACAACTTTTTTATGAAAACAGCAGTAGCACTATAGTATTTTACAGTGTTTCAGTAGCCTGCAGTACTTGAATTTATCATTGCGAGAAGACTGTTTGGAGGCGGCTAGATTCCACACTGCTGACATGCAATAGAGACACAAAAAGTCTTCAATGATAACCTTATGACCAAATACAGTTCGTCTAATACTTAACACCTGTTCAAAAACAGATTCAAAGTATATTGGTCATGGGTCCTAACAGATTTTAAACAAAGTCTATTAATGTTTCAGTCTGTCCAACTGGAGAAGAAAACCAAAATTAATAGTAGTCTGTAATAATAATAATAATAATGATAATAATAATAATAATAATAACCCTTTCTACTAAAGGCACAAGGTCTGAAATTTTGGGGGAGGGGGCTATTCGATTACATCAACCCCAGTATTTCACTGGTGCTTAATTTATCGACCTTAAAAATATGAAAGGCAAAGAAGGATGAAATGCTGCTAAACATTTTGCTTGGTGTGCAAATGATTCTGCCAGCTCACTGGTATAATAATAATAATAATAAATGCCATGATGCAGTACCAGGCAGTGGCTCTCATGGCTTCTGATCTTAATTGATCGGAAGTGTTATCATGTACATTGTTTTGTCTTGGTATAAAAGATGGGCTACAGCAAATATTCTGCTTAATACCACAGATTTGCTTGACCGTAACCAGTTGAGCATGTCCCTTGGTGGCTGACGATATGTGCATCTCTGATCATGAGCAGAAGTAGTGGGGGAGCATCATAGCCATGTGTTGAGAGGAATTCTTTGGGGTTTGAATAATTCACCTTTGGAAACATGGGTGTTTTGCTCAACATCCTTAAACAAACCTTATTCAGGGACCTTTTGAGCGGGATGGGCTCCTCGACCTGAAGAAAATTCTAACTGGGCCCCACCTGCAAGGTCATGCGCTGTTTATCTTGACATGAGATCACCATGTCATGCACATATGGTTGTGATGCATGTGCCTGGTGTACTCTTATCAGACGGGTAGTCATGATGGGTATAATGGGCTTCGTATATTTTACTCCAGTGTCACTTTGATGGCATGCACTGCTCTCTCACTCAATAATAATAATAATGGTTTCAAATTTTGGCACAAGGGCAATAATTTCAGGGAGGGGGTTAAGTTGATTATATTGATCCCAGTGCATAACTGGTATTTATCTTATTGACCCTAAAAAGATGAAAGGTACTGTTAACCTTGGTGGCATTTGAATTCGGGATGTGAAATGCAGCTAAGCGTTTTGCTTGGTATTACTCATTTATTTGTTTGTCATTTGACTGCGGCCATGCTGGAGCACCACCTTCAGTCAAACAAACTGACCCCAGGACTTATTCTTTGTAAGCCTAGTACTTATTCTAACAGTCTATTTTGCCGAATTGGTAAGTTACAGGGACATAAACACACTGGCATCAGTTGTCAAGCGATGGTGGGGGGAAAAACACAGACACACAAACGTATATATATATACATAATGGGCTTCTTTCAGTTTCCGTCTACCAAATCCACTCACAAGGCTTTGGTCGGCCCGAGGCTATAGTAGAAGACATTTGTCCTGAACCGGGAACCATGTGGTTGGTAAGCAAGCTACTTACCACACAGCCACTCCTGCACCTATATACTAACAATTTTGCCATACTTTGATAATAATACAGAGTAGGGAACCCTACACTTTGAATATTTTGAGAATATGTTGAAATCTGAAGATTTAGCGCATGTAAAACATGGAAAGATATAGACTGTGGTGAGGGGTAGGGGAGAGTTGTAACTGAAACAATGAGAAATAATGATGATTTGACAAATTCAAGAATTTAAGCATAAATACAGTATACTCCTTGGAAAGAAAAAATGCAACCTGAAAAAAACCAAAAACTTTGAAAGTATTAAGTGTACCTATTTACCAAATTGGCTGTTATAATTTGCAAACCCAGTGGTCACTACCCATAATGTAGAAAAAGAGAAAAATAAATACATACACAGGCCTGATTGGCTTTCAGTTTGTGCCATTGAAACCTCAGGTGTTCTCTGACCCCACACTACTGATTTCCTCCACAGCCCTGCCACAGCAAGTGTTGCTGGCCATTCTCTGTGGCAACGCCATTTGTTTTGAGGTGTGTGGCCCGTTGCTCCTTTCCCCTCTACCTTCTGCTATTTACCCCCCACTCTCTTTTGTTCTGTTTCTTTGTAATTAAATCATAATAAATAAAGTTTATTATACAAAAAAATTATTAACAAGATTCGTAATGAGAACTGTATATTTTAAATAGTTTTCATATTCAATGTTTTTTTCAGTTTTGATTTCTAATGAAGAAAAACCTTCCTATGTATTGGATAAAAAAAAAAAAAAAGTATATGCGATTAAAGTAAACTCTCTAATTTTGTAAAAGTTTAACAAAAATGCCATTTCTTAGAATACTGATAAAAAACAAAAAAATAGATGTTGTTAGTGTTGATTAGACCCTTGTCCCCAACAACCCTGATTGAGCAGATATGATCAAAAGTATTTGAGGTATAAGTATTCTGCCTTTTTAGGGATATGCAAAACTATATTATCCAATGTCCTTTCATTATTTGAGAAGGTAGGTTGTGATTTGGTTGTTATTTTAAATTGACTGACCAATTGCAGAGAGGCTCCCTTGCAAGTTCATTGTTAAGATACTGTTGTTGTTGGCACTCCGTCACTTACGACGACGAGGGTTCCAGTTGATCTGATCAACGGAACAGCCTGCTCATGAGATTAACGTGCAAGTGGCTGAGCACTCCACAGACACGTGTACCCTTAATGTAGTTCTTGGGGATATTCAGCATGACACAGTGTGACAAGGCTGACCCTTTGAATTACAGGCACAACAGAAACAGGAAGTAAGAGTGAGAGAAAGTTGTGGTGAAAGAGTACAGCAGGGTTTGCCACCACCCCCTGCCGGAGCCTTGTGGGGCTTTAGGTGTTTTCACTCAATAAACACTCACAACGCCCGGTCTGGGAATCGAAACAACGATCCTATGACCACGAGTCCGCTGCCCTAACCACTGGGCCATTGCGCCTCCACGTTAAGATACTAATAAAGCTATAAAATGTTGGCATTCTTATAATAGTGATATATTTCATTTGTCCATTTAATAGCTATTTTTCTCTATTTCTAATGCGAATTGGGTGAATATATATTATTGAGACATAACTTTACAGCTAGATATCTTCTGTCGCCAACCCTTACGTGTTTTTCGAGAAGTGGATTTTTATCATTCCACTCATATTTAAAAATGCAGAGCCAGAGAAGAACTTCTTTTTTTATATATACGAAATGTGAACAAACGGCACCAATTTTTAGCTCAATGCTTTCATGCAAAATGTGGAATATAAACATTCATACAGACACACACACACACACATTTCTATAACAAAAAGTTTATTAAAATTTTTGTAATATTCATAGAAAGGCCAGTGTATCGGAAAACTTTCTAAATGAGACACTGAGTAAGGATTATGTGATATTTTGAAATTTCAAGAACTCTACTATCTTGGTATTGCATGTTCTATTATTTTTTACAAGCTTTAATATTGGCCATAACTCTCTTATTGACTTAGGTGGTATAGTAATGGGGTTATTAGTAATAGTATTTAGGCAAGGATTCAAAGATGGAAGAACATATTTTAAGGATTTCTAGCTGCCTGTATAGGCATCAAGATTCGCCACATTATTTTAGACTTTATAAGCCATGCATAAGAAATGTGACACTATTGTTGCATAATAGTAATTGCAGAGAATCAACAACAGAGGTTAATGAGTTCAGTATGGTATATTGGATGTACATTATCAAATTAAATGAGTATGAATCGAGAAAGCAACTGAGCATCAAGAAATTGATTCATGTAGGCAGGTGATACAGCTGTATCAACATACAATTTTTATCCTTTTGTTTCAGTCACTCAACTGTGGTCATGCTGGGGCATTGCCTTGAAAGGTTCAGTTGAACAAATTGACCCCAGTAACTTTTTTTTTAAAGTTCGGTACTTATTCTGTCAGTCTCTTTTGCCAAACTGATAAGTTACAAGGATATAAACAAGCCAGCGAGTGAGACAAACAAAAACATAAACACACACACACACAGGGTTCCTGTCTCCTAGCATCACTTCTAAGGCACTGGTTGGTCCAGGGTAAGAGTAGAAGACACTTGCTCAAGGTGTCATGGAGGTGACTGAACTAAAATCTACATGGATGCAAAGCATGCTTCTTAATCATACAACTCTGCCTTCAGAATAAGCATTCCGAGATCAGTGGGGTTGACAAAGTTGGATTTAACTTGATCTACTAATTGATTATTTTGAATTTAAAAGGAAGGAACAAGTTTTAAAAGTGTAGTTTTAGGAAAGAGGATGGAGCAAAAAAAAAAAGTATTTACTATGGGATCTGGGTTAGAGTGACACAAAATTCACAAATTCAGACAAACACTGCTGTAATATCAATAAATGAAACAGAAGGGTGACGATGACATACAGCATCAATGAGATAATAGTATGTTAGTAAACAGAAGCCTACCCATTGATAGGGTTTTGTTTTTAATGCATGTTAGGAAGTTTGTGTTTGTGCAGGATAACTGCACAGTCCTAGAAACGAATGGAGACTACATGCTGGTGACAAACTGCCGTGACTAGTGAAACTGAACAAAGAATTGTGGAGATTGAGATGTAACTGTATTAGAAACACATCCTATTTAAGCAGGAAAATAGGATAATTTCTTTAACTGAATCCACAGTCTAGTTTTAATTTATGTCTCACAAAAATCTTAGATGGTTAAGCATGAATATCACTTTTATCCTTATACATAAATTTGAAACTTGATTCCAAAATAAATCATACATAGTCACAAGTTTTGGTTAATGTACAGTAAACTCTCTGTAAGGCAAAGTCATTTAAGCCATTAGCTTCATAAATTCTAGTGTCTGCAATTGCTGGCTATTGTCAGTATGGAGCAGGATACCTCCAAGATGTACTGGTAAGAATTACAAGACATTTTTCATGCATATCATCATTGTTATCAAGAACATAATGTATTTCTGTGGATGATATATTTTAGAAGAATATACATCTCAATATTTTAGCATTCTGCTTGATTCTGAATCGGCTTGTTTATGAAATAACATTCTCAAACTGAAGACTTTGGTCTTCATCTACCATAGGTACATAGACCTTATACCCTGCAAGTATCAACTGTATATAAAACCTTACCACTGCACCTGCTTCTCTCAGGCTACACTGAAAGGGATTGATAAGGATTATTCAGTCTTAAAAACTACATATGCAGTATAACAGACTCGTATATATTAGAGAAGTGCCATCTGTGTAGTCAAGATAGGCTGTACCTAACCAAACTAAAACTATATCAATTACTAAATATAAAAAGCAAATGATTTCCAGTACATTATAAAAATTCTAAAAAAGTGTAAAGAAAGCAGTGTATAACTCAGTAAAGAGCTACTATTTTGATGTTAGACAAGCAATTTTCACTACCTTTCAACGTCTATGTGAAGCATAAACCTATGAAACCCAAGTACTGTGAGTTCAGCTCTATAATACATTAAATATAGTTGTCATCAACTCAAATTGAAGTCTATACCTCTATTCGACGTTTAACGTCTGCTTTCCATGCTAGCATGGGTTGGATGATTTGACTGAGGACTGGTGGACCAGGAGGCGACACCAGGCTCCAATCTGATTTGGCAGAGTTTCTACAGCTGGATGACCTTCCTAACGCCAACCACTCCGAGAGTGTAGTGGGTGCTTTTACGTGCCACCGGCACGAGGGCCAGTCAGGCGGATACTGGTGACAGCCACGCTCGAAATGGTGTATTTTATGTGCCAGCTGCACAGGAGCCAGTCCAGCGGCACTGGCAACGATCTCGCTCGAATGTCTTACTGGCAACAGCAACGCTTGAAATGGTGTAAATGTAGGATGCTTACAGCACCTAGGTTTCCCAAGCGGTCACCCATCTAAGTACTCATTAGGCTCGACGTTGCTTAACTTCGGTGATCAGACGAGAACCGGTGCTCTCAGCATGATATGGCCCACTGTAATTATAGAGTAAAGGTGGTTGTGCTTGTGTGTTTAACTGTTGATTAAGCTAATTTTTAGAGATAAATTTTATGTATAAAAATGGCAATATTAAATATATATGTAAGTACAGCTGAAAAATAAAAAAAGTGTATTTACTATTTTGTATACATATAAGTGTTTTATGTCTTTACATGTATCGGTAAAAATCACTCAACTTTTATTTCTTCCTAGAGATGTTATACTTGAACGTAAATATTTGTTCATATTATCATAGTAAAATGGCCTTTTGTTGGCAATTTGCTTTGTTAATGCATACAGCTTACCCTGCACTTTGGTTTGAGGCACATGCCTTATATGTGTGTGTGTGTATTGATACAAAACGCCAACTGAGGAGAAAGTAAACTAAATTTGACTGCAACAGAAAAATTCTACCAGCATGTCTGTTTAATGACGCTGAAATAACTAACTGGTGGTAAGAACTTCCCTTTTCATATTTCAGTAATATAACAGCATTCATTAAAAAAACAAAACAAAAACAAACAAACAAAGAAACCCCATTAAAATGACCATACGTTTCATATAATTTCAGATGTGGTTGTTGATATTAACCGTACAGTATCACACCATGCAGAAGTTATGCCAAAATGAATTAGAGAATATCATATTTCTCTCTCTCTCTCTCACACTCCCCCACTAACATGACAAACATAAAAAAAAATTGGAATATTAGAGAAAAAAAATGTGCATTTTCTTGGGATTTTTTTCCCCAGATTTTTATTTATAATTGCTTATTTAAAAAAAAAAAATCATAACAGTGCAGACATATCTGAATTTATAAAACCCAGAGTAGAAATC
>NC_068985.1:27145747-27147782 GCF_001194135.2 Octopus bimaculoides
CAAATATATTTTTTGCAAATTTTATTTTTCCTCTTTTTGTGTATTTTTTTTTAAAATCGTACTCTTTGCAATAGATATTATCTTACAACTTGTTGACACTTTCAGCCCAGAGGAAAGTAAGAAAGGAGTGGGGGGAAGGGGAAAGAGTCTCTTAGTGTGGGAGGGTTTGGGATGTTGTTGTGGTGTTTGGTGGATAGTTTTGAATGTGGTGATTAGAGAAGGAAGAACTGGTTGGTGGGAATAGAATGGGAGCTAAAATAAAAAAAAAATAAAAAATTCAAAACTAAAAAAATAAAATTAAAAAAAACAAGAAAAATCAAAGGACAAAAGAAATAAGAATTCATTCTGTAGCAAAGAGGTGGTGGGTTGATAATGGGAGATAAGGGGTTAGGGTGGAGGGGGAGGGGCATAGATAACAGAGGCCAAAAAGTGGCAGGTCAGATAATTGACCAGCTGTGCATGTGGTCAGCAAACAACAGAAGACTTAAGCATTATGTAGTGAGAATATTTTTTTTTTTCAAGCAGGATAGACCCACAAGACCACATATCTATCCAAAATAATGACACAAAATGGATATTTACAATGAATCATGGGATATGTACAGATTTATTCCTAAATTAATGATTTTTTTTTTCATTTTAAATCATCATCATCATCATTATTATTATTATCATTATTATTATTATTATTAATATTATTATTATTATTATTATCATCATTATCATCATAATTATTTTTCTTTTTCAATATGTTAATTATTTGGCATTAAGTTTGTGTGATCACTGTTGGTTGAGGGAGGGAAAATGTTCAGTCACCACATTTCCATCCTCTTAGTCTGCACCTATGCCTTACACCTCACTGTGTCCTGGGTTACAAGTTTCCATTCATCATTATTACCATCATCATTGATTATCATTACATTAATATCCATAATATCCAATCTATATAAAATAACATTACTGCTCTTTTATTTATTTGAACTTATCCCAAAAGTTAATCAAATAAACCTATTTAACCCTTTAGTGTTTAAACCGGCTGTATCTGGCCCAAATATTCTACACATTTTATACTCAAACTGGCCAGAACCAGCATCTCACACCTACCCTGCAATGTCATTCTGAAAATAAGCAATTACATCTTTCCTATCTTGAAGCTACAAAATAATATCAGATAATTTTTTTTAAATGTGAATAAATAAGGATTATTTTTGCCAAATTAATCTGAACGCTAAAGGGTTAATTTTTTTCCCTATTTTCTATACTAATCTCTCTTTCCTTCACACTCTCTCCTTAAAACACACTCTCTTGCACTTGCTGTTTGAGAATATTGTTTAAGGATAGATTATCAGGGAAAAATGAAGATCTTAATAAAGATTAAGTGGGAAAGAAATAGGAAAAGTCCCAGTTACTATTGACTAGTGGAACTTCATCAGCTAACATAAGCAATCGTCAAAAGATGTGCAGCCAATTTTAGAGTTGAATAAATAGAGAGATATATTAGAAAGAGAAAGAGATCAATGGGAAATTATACAATTACTGTATTTAGTTAATAAACAAGAGAGAAAAAGAATGGAGAGAGAGAGAGAGAGAGAGAGAGAGAGAGAGAGAGAGAGAGAGAGAGAGAGAGAGAGAGGGAGAGAGAGAGAGAGAGGGAGAGAGAGAGAGGGAGAGAGAGAGAGAAAGACAGAGATGTAACTTCTGAAATTAAAATCCTTCACATAATCACTATCTCTCAGAATATAAAAAGTTAACAGGAATAATTTATGCATACATATATGAAATATGTCGTGTGTGTGTATATGTAGATAGATATAGATATATGTACACACACACATACATGTATACATACATATATAAAGCATATAGCTTATATATGCACATATATTGCAAATACATACATACAGACGTATGTATATATATATATATAAATAGATATATAAATATATACATACACATGAATATATATATATATATATATAAAAATATATACATACATACACACACATGTATATATATATATATATATATATATATA
>NC_068985.1:27150867-27167009 GCF_001194135.2 Octopus bimaculoides
TGTGTGTGTGTGTGTGTGTGTGTGTGTGTGTGTGTGTGTGTGTGTGTGTGTGTGTGTGTGTGTATCTAGGTATTTTGCTTGTAATCATCTGATGACAGTAGTGCCAAGGTAACAAGTTGTTATATAACCAATTGGATTGCATACATTAGATGCAATTGAAATATTACTAATTCACTTTGTCATAATTTTAATATATAAATAAACAGCTGTTATAGTTAATCTGCAACGAAGTAGTGTTTGTTATTTTCCTATTTGCTTATAATCTTACTTATGCTGTTTGTAATTTCTACCTATCTATCTATAGATACATGATTATAAGTATATATATATATATATATGCATAATTATATAAATATTCACACACGCATATATATATATATACACACACACACACACACACATCCACACTGGTCACAGCATGTATATCTGTATATAAATACATATATATAAAACAATATTTATATATAAAAATGTATATAATTATCTCTATATCTGTGTTTTTTAAGCAACATGCATGTATGTGTAGAATTACATGTGTACACACACACATAATTTTGTATATATATATATATATACACACACACACACATATAGTTGTCCCTAATAGAAAGAAATACAAAATGCTAGAACATGTTCTCTAGTGTTCAAAATAAGGTGAAGTTTAAAATTTAAAAAAATGTCTTAACCTAGCTGTTATCGACTGGAAGCTATAGATATACATAAGAAGCAGTAACGTTTTACATTTATGGCCCCTAAAATTTAAATACCAAATTACTTAACATATAGGGACATTACCTTGAATGTCAGTTTCCACCTGACACACCAGACTGAATGCCAGTTTCCCCTCAACGTAGTTGACTGAATGCCAAACTCTTTTTTTTTTCTTATATATTAACATCAACGGCTGTTTGACCTGCCTGATTGGATGGCATCTGTCACTCGACCTGCCTGTTTGGATGGCATCTGTCACTCGACCTGCTTGATTGGATGGCATCTGTGGCAGCTCGACCTGCCTGATTGGATGGCATCTGTTATTTGACATGCTTGGTTGGACGCCAGCTGCAGCCACTCAATTTTCCTGACAAGATGCCAGTTGCAACCACTCAACTCACACCAGAGAATGTGTGGTTGCTTTATGCACCTAATTGAATAACAGTGGCCTTTTAACCCACCACGAAAGATACCGGCATGTGCCCAGCTCACCTGACTGGAAGGTAGCAGCTGCTCAGCTCATCTGATTGGAAGCTGTGGCCACGTGACCCACCTAAACTTAACGTTGGTGGCCAACTTGATCCATCTGAATGAATGCTGGCAACCTCTCAGCTCTTCTGATCGAATGCTTGACACTTTACTTTGTAATATTATGAGATATGAGAGAAACTCAGGGTTTTTTACTATAAAGATGATATATCAACATAGCAGTCAAACCTGTAGAATTCCATTGTAAGCTATTGCTTTGCTGATGATGGTTTTTTTTTTTTTTTTTTTTTTTTTTTGGAAACTATGAAATTGGATTGTGATGTTCACAGATTATAAAATACCGGTGGCAAGCTTTCCTTGCAGAAGGATACTAGAGGTGATTGGTTGAGGCCTTCTTATCTGGCGTTCCACTTCTTGATGGGTCACAAGCTGTAATACATTATTGCTACATGCTAAATAAGTTGAGCTGGTACCCTAAGGGAACATGAAGCATATTTCCATGAATACTGACCCCATCAGAGAATATAATTAATGGAAATTGACATAATAAATTATAGGTTTGATTAAAAGAATTAAAAATGAAAATAAAAAGCAAAACCACAACCAGTCATTTTCTCCAAAATTAGCTGACAGAGGAGTTTATGATGGAGGAAACAATCTTAATTTCCTAATTTTTGAATCCTCATCATTCTTAGTTTCATACAGGTTTTATCATCATCATTATCATCATCATCATCATCTGGTTGCTGATGAATCTAATAAAAAAAATAATTATGATATAAAGTTTAAATAAATAAAATCGATTGTTGGACTGATGAACATATTACCAAAATGAAGAACTCTTCCCTATCATGTTAATCTTTTGTTCGGTTCTTTTGTCATAAAAAGGCTGTTGCAACTTGGTATGCAAGGCTTGTAATAAAGACAACAGCCAGACTAGTGGGGGTGGAGTGGCGATGTCAATGTCATCTGGAGGGTTAAGATTTTGACCAAGGAGACACTTGAGTTAGTTGACCAGTTCTGTTTCACAACGTTAACTTTTCAGTGTGAGTACTGCTTGTTTCAAATTGAGATGAGCAGAGAAGGTTTGATGTTAGAAATTATGACCAAGCTGTTTGGATAAATTGCTATGAGGAAGACATGTTGGACAGGTTTGAAAGCACATCCCCCAAAATTGTGCTCATGCATAGTGCGACCATGAAGACAGTGATGGCTTAATTGAAATCATTGAAATCCACTTCCAACAAAGTAGCCATCTTTACTGCCATAGTCACAACTGTTAGATGGCTTCTTGAAATGAATGACATTAGGATACCTGTGAAGAAGATGGTGGTAAACATGAGGTTTGTTGTACATGCAACTGATGGTGATAACCAGATTTCTACAGCACCACCCCTCCACCAGTTACAGATATTGCTACAATAAAGAACATACCATCCTCTACTTCAAGCTCTCTCTCCAGAAAATTTTTTTTAAAAATATTTTTGTTTTGTTTTGTTTGTTTGTTTGTTTGTTTGTTCAATGAAGGTTGATAACAGTCTATTAGTTGTACTAAAGGTAGCACTGGGTGGTTGATGTAGGATGTTCCTACAAGGTATTATAACACATTATCATCACAGTTGATGTCCCACTTGCATACAAATACATACACATGCACACTAATGTGTAGAGTGAGCCAATGAATGATTGACTGATCTGGTGGATGATGAGAGTGGAAGTGGTCTGAAAGTGACCAGTCCTGCCAGATGTCTGTAAAAGTGGTAGCTGTTGCACTGCAGTTTCAGGACTAACAGGCTCTTTTAGCATTCACTTGCTAATCTCTGGGAAAGGTGGTCATCAGGTAAACAGAGAAGAAGTTCGAATAACCTCCCACATCTCTGGCAATACGGTGTCCTCCACCGGCCTCCATCAGGGGGGGATGCAGACCATGGTGCTGCAGAAGGACAATGATGCTGATACTGGAAATGATGCTGATGAGTCCAATCAGATCTTGCATGTCCACCTAAAAGGGAAAATTCACTGAAAGAAAAAGAAAAAAAAAAAGAGTGAGTGAATTTACAATAACAGCAAAAATAAAGTTTTGATTCTTCCACCCCATTAGATTTACCCGCTGATGATATATTAAATATTAATATTCTTGTGATAAGGATTCACTGATATTCAAATCCATTAAATGATGAAAACAGCACTGACTGGAAGTCTTAATTTTTTTTTTTCTTGAATGATAAGGACACCATACAATATTTACATGCTTATTTATAAGTCTTGGATATATATTGAAGCCAAATGGAATGTGAATCAGTCACTATGTAACTGCTAAATCATCCACTAATTGAAAAAACAGTGGAACATAAAAAAATAGTTATGTCCATTACTGCATTACATATAAGTAAAGTGACACTAATGAAGGTACGATCGTTAGGTTGTGAGTTCAATTCTCGGACTGGGCTGCGTGTTGTGTTCTTGAGCAAGACACCTTATTTCACGTTGCTCCAGTTCACTTAGCTGTAGAAATGAGTTGTGACGTCACTGGTGCCAAGCTGTATTGGCTTTTGCTTTTGCCCCTGGGTAACATTGGTGGTGTGAAGAGGGGAGGCTGGTATGCATGGGTGACTGCTTGTCTTCCATAAACAACCTTGCCTGAACTTGTGCCTCGGAGGGTAACTTTCTAGGTGCAATGCCATGGGCATTCATGACCGAAGGGGGTCACCCCAAGCAGGCACCACCAATAGTTTCACTATCCATTACTAAAAAATTATTATTTTTGGTCAACATTACTTCTAAAATACACACCTAATATTAAAGACAATATTACACGTTATCAGTAAAATTCAACAATGAACACACAAATGGAATGAAAATTTCACACAATGGACTTTTTAACAACCATAAAAATTATGTTATTAGTGAAAGTATAAAAAGTTTAGTAGTGAACTTGCAGGATTATTAAAAGTTCTTAGTATCAATATGGTTTTCATTTTACAAATCTGCATGATTCTAAGTTTCACATATACATGCATTGTAATCATAAGATATGTTTGCTTAGGCTAGATAACACTAGCAGCAAAAATAATATAATTATAATTACATTAGAAATAGAAAAAAACTCTGGAAAAATTTACTTTTAACATGCACTAAACATATTCCTTGAATGTTATAATTTCTACTTTTCATTAAAAAGCTCATAATGATCGTCTAAAAAGCTCCTAATGATAGTCTAGAATTTTCTGATTGATTTAAACATGTGACATAGATGAAATGGCATACACAAAAGAATTAGGAGAAATATATATATATATATATATAAATGAAGACATTTTCTATACATATATTAACAAAAAGTATTAATATAATGAGGGCAAATAAGCATCCATGAGGTAATAGAAAATTTTAAATGATATAAATGAGGATCAACAAAGTATTCTTGTCAGTAATAAGTGTAAAAGATGAAAATAGATGCAAGAGAAAACTGATGAAAACAGACACAAAAGTTGCAATGACATACAAATAGAAACTTATTACAATTTATAAATGATAGAGAATCTACTAATTCAAATGATTAAACATCCTAAATGAAGAGGAAAGACAGGTGGATGGGTGGGGTTTACTGTAGTGAGTAGCTGCCCATCAAAACAATTTATATGGTTTACGATATAAATGCAAATGGTTGTTTTAATATTTGTCATGAGTAACCTAATATTTGCTGTAAGAATTCCAACCATCAATGAAAAGAAAATTCTCAAAAAACCTGATATGAAGATATAACACAGAAAGAAGAAATACCACACCATACACTTGGAAACAGATGTTACACTTTTTCCCCTTCTTTATTCCCAAAATACAAATTTTGATTGAACATAATCCACTAAAATAGCATTTACAGGCAGATAATCCTAGTTTGCAAAAAAGAATTTCAAGACCTATAATGGGTGTCAGAATGGAAAAGCAATTTCGCAGAAATCCTCAATGTTATTTTCTTTAACCAACAGATTGGGACTAATGTTGCTGTATTAGTCCATTAGCCCCAGTTTGAGTACTAGTATAGTTAGTAGTTACACAATACAGATATTTTAAAATGTAACATTGAGAAGTCGGTTCAGTGTAACCAGGTATGAAAAAAATTTAAAATATTTATTCTATACAAATAACTTTATTTTTTTATAGTGATAGCCTATTAATTACAATTTTGTAACAAAAGCAGATAGGTAAAGCAAGGGATCAACTAAAGTTAACACTTGTGAACAATAAATATATTTATTAAAATGAAAATTAGAGGAAGTTGCTGGCCCTAACACTATAACTACATGCTTCATGTAATTTATTTTAAACTTGTTTCGCAGCCACATAGTTCTGGGTTCAGTTCCTCTGCATGGCACCTTGGGCAAGTGTCTTCAACTATAGATTTGGGCTGACCAAAGCCGTGTGAGTGGATTTGGTAGATGGAAACTGAAAGAAACCTGTTGTCTATCTATCTATCCATCTATCTATGTATGTCTTTGTTTGATTACGTCCTAATAACTTAGCAGTTCAGCAAAAGATACTGATAGAATAAGTACCAGGCTTAAAAAGGGAAAAGTACTGGGGTCAGTTCATTTGACTAAAATCTCTCCAACATGGCCACAGTCTAATGACTGAAACAAGTAAAAAATAAAAGATATACTTAAGGAGAAAGACAAACATCACAGTAACTACCTTTACCCCACAATATTCTTTGATCTCTTACATATGGTTCCTACCTTATGAATATCAATGTTTGTTTATCTATTTTAGTAACACACTTTTTTATTGAAATAGAATGAATCAACATCAGTGAGAAGAAGGACGAAGTTGATCCTAGCAGGGTTGAAAACCAGAAAGTAAGTGAAATGAAATAAATATGGAAAGACATAATTTAAACACACTATTGCTTCTGTCTCTCAACTACCTTTGAGCCACTTATATATTAAAACAAAAAAAGAAGTTATATTCACATGCTGTGAGGCAAAATATATGATACCTAAGACAAAGCCTGCTATCAAAACATTAAGGTTTTTTTTTACCTTCATGATATTCCAACATCACGTTTTTTTTACTGAGTTAAATCCTGCTAATGAAAACTATCACAATTTTTCTCTAATTCTAGTGATTATTTTTATGCATCTATTATTTAATCCTGCAAATTTTCTTCTCATTTCCTGTAAAAGAATCTGCCATAATGTATCTTTGTTATTTGCCTCCAGGTTTTCACTAGCATCTGTAGATTAAGTTCTTTTGCTTTGTCTCCTGAGAAAGATGTTGATAATTGTATAATAAAATTGCTTGTTAATTCTCATCTTTTCTGGAAAATATATAAGCACTTATCATCTAAGCAAACAGTTAAGCCATTTCAGCAATGTTCTTTGTGTAATGGATCTCTCTTCTTCTTTTAGTTTTTGCATCTACATTACAGTATACTTTCTTCTATGTTAACACAAAGCTTATTTGCTTTAACACATAGTGATCATATAACTGCAACTGCAATTCTCATATCAAGCTTATTTTTAAGGCAAAAAGAAATTTTACAAAATCATAATGAAAATACAATTCCTTTATGTTCAGTTATTATTTGTTTCTATTTTAGTACTTCATGATAGAAGTTCTAAGGAGTTATCTTCCTTCTTAAGACAGAAAACCCCACTTGATTGTGCAATTAATAGCTACATTATAGCTGTCAATAACAATATAGAAGTGTGCCAGAAATCTATATTCACATATATATATTCCCTCACTCTATGTATTACCTAACCTCTACACAGCTACCATAGTAATGGAGTGGAATATATTTAGATTTCTATCATTGTCTACAGTGATATACTCTTTCTCAGTTTGTTGCCGAATGAGTGAAGCTGGCTTGAAATGAAAGAAGCCCAAAGTTGATACAACTGATGTTACAGTGAAAAGGCAGTCATCTGAAAACTGCTAAGAGGGACATCCATTAAGAAACAGACTCTTTTACTGATAGATTTCCTTTAGGAACTAATAAATAATTTTATGTAAATTGTGTATACATAAATCTTCACAAAGTGAGCACATATGTGCACAGGCAGCTATATGTACATGCCCAAAAGTGTGTGCAGCCTTGCAGGTACACTAACGAGAAGAGAAGTAATATGTTTGCTATTAGTCGTTATTAGTAGCATGGATCAAGAAATACACCAGAAATCAGCCTAACCTGAATGTTAACTTGTCCTGGATAGTTGGATGAAGGATTTGTCCCGCCGGGATACTGACACCGATGACGATGGTGGAGCTATAAGGGAACAGAAAATAAGCAGAATATTTACAAGAACTGTGAGACGTTTCTAATCAAACAATACAGCCATTAATTACACAAAGAAATGGCCAAGCGACAAATTCTGATGAAATAATAACTCATTTCCTGTCCAGCGTAAGAGCTGTTAGCAGCTCAAATAATTTATGAGAAGTTATGATGAATGGTTGTTATACAGCTGTCCAGGTAAATGTAAAGTGGGGCATGATAAAGAATTAAGCAAGTTTATGTAATTCAGTAACGAGGAAGCAGTAGTAATTTGTAATGTTAGTTTTTTTTCCATGCAAATTAATTAATCTGGTTTATTCAAGGGAATTTCAGAAGAAGTATACCCTTCCCTATTACATGACACTCTAGGCTACAATGAACACAAGAAATATTTCAACAAAGACTGATATCGTAGAAATATATCTCACATATGTAAGAGAGAAACTAGAAAATAGAAATATAATTCACAGACAAAGTATTTATAGCTATAAAAGCATGACATACACAAAGAAAAGCCCCTTTCTATAGGACATTACCTACTACTTGAGGGAAACACTAATAGCAGATTGCCAATATCCTATAACATAGGAATATTATTTCTTAGAAGTGAGTGACACCAAAACAGGTTGTAACATAATAATCTTAAACAAAGAGAAAAATGAAAAACTATGAAACATCAATAAGAAGTCAAACAGTCAAGTAATTTATATTATAAAAGAGCAAGTACATGTCTGTAACTATTTGACAATCTCTGAATCAAAGGGACCGTTTTAAATGTATGTAGCAGGATAACAAAAAAGAAGAAAAAACTCCAAAATTCTGTAACAAATATGCCAATGATTTAGTTCTTTGTTGTAGATGTATAGTCATCTGTTGACTGGAAGAGAGATTGATATGGAATGCTAAGTAGTTGTCCAAATTGAAAGAAATGATGTAATGAATTACAAGACTTTCACAAAATGACTGATGTAATTTCAAACCTGACATATAACAGTCATCTTATAAATACCTGATGTATAGCAGTTGTCTTATAAAAACCTGACATATAGCAGTTGTCTTATAAATACAAGGCTGCCTCAATGTCTCTGTGACAGGATAGTCATCCAACACAGTGGCGATCAATAACCAAACAACATTAATACATTATGCTTAAACTACTGTATCTATTAGTGATTAAAAAAAAAAAAAGAAAAATTGTGGTTTACAGATTAATTAATGTAATATCATTAGTTCTTAATAGCAAGCTTTGTTTCATAAAGACTATCAGAGGTAGATAAAGTCTTTAATTCCAATTCTAATATCATTTTCAAGTTAACAAATTAAGAAAGGAAAGAAAAAAAAAACACCATTTCAGAGTTAAAAAGAATCCCTTCCAAAATACAAAGGGTAAAATTTGATGAAAATGTGATGTTATGTTGTTATTTCAGTCAGATTAAAAAAAAAAAAAAAATACATTAGATAATTCAAAATGCTTCAGTAGTAAGTATGAGGGTTGATTCATTCGATAAAGATTCTTTAAGGCGGTGCCCCAGTATGGTTGCAGTCTAATGACTGAAACAAGTAAAAGAAAAAGAAAGATTACTCATCTTACATTCTAGAAATAATAATTTAGATAAAATAAAAGAACTAATGTAAATTTTGTAAATCATTCTCTGACATGTACAGAGGCACACACAACTTTGATAACCTTTCCAATTAGAAATTCTTTGTTCTTTTTTATGGATTCATGAAATCACTTAAATGTGGATTTATTATTTTGTGGTTAGCTAGATTAAGGAGACAAGTAATGCAACAAGGAAAGTCATAACATATGCTAAGGGCATGTCCACTGAAAACAATTCAACTTTTACAATTCTCAATTGTATCCGATTTGATTTCCTTTTCCAAAACACAATAATTTCTAGAAAAATAAAAGCATCAGTAGAATCTATCCATCCCCCAACCCAAAATAAAAGCAACACACAAGATAGTTTCTTGTGTTGTACTTCTTTTAATTGCAATAAATCTCTCTTTTAACTAGCAGTAACCACCATCTCATATGGCTAGTTATGTTTCTCTAAACAATGGTTACAATTTTTCTTCCAGCTATATGAACAGTAAATTAGCATTAAACTATGAATACAATATATCTCATATATTTAAAACTAAATTGTGATATAAGAAATATAATAAAATGTTGATTACAAAGTCAAATCAGAAACAGCTTAAAAAATATCTTGGTAAGGAAACCTTTAGTATAGATTTTAAACAACAATATTTAATGCCCTATAATCATATATATATATGAATATATATATATTAGTAGATTCCATGCAAACCATTTCTGTTAAATACACATCCATAAGTAACAATTTCAATATAAATGACTTCATTTTACGAACTGAGTTAATAATAACTAAGAAAGCAAAAACTACCTAAGTTCTATTTCACAAAGAAAAATCCAAGAGCAAACGATTCCTCAAGTTTGCATTAATTTCCACACTCAAACACAAACTGAAAATAACAGCTAATGAATCAAGGCAAAACTGAACCAATTTAATCTGTCATCAATTTTCAAGATTTTATATCCCAAATAATCTCCAATTAATATCAATTGGGGATAAAATTAGTCAGATGTGGTATGTAAAGCATCTGAAGAAACTCCTTTTTGAACAATACATAACTTAACATTGACTTTTCACTGAAAATATGTTTTACTAAATTTGGCAGTACTTCATACCAGCACTTCCATTACTAGCAATCTAATTAAACTTGGTTATCATTTTCTGAAGATTAGATGAGTTGGTTTGATAAGTGTCTTTATTTGTTCTGTCAATTTTGGTCTGAAGCAGGCTTAAGTAAAACATTTTAAATGAACTTTTCATAATTAATTTAAGGTAAATTAGAAACTAGTCTGAGGCCATTTTCCCTATCATTGAAGACATTATTCTAATAGTACCCAGATATATTTGCCAACAGATTACGACACATTGCTGACAGTGTTTGTATATTATTCAGTAAATGAAGACATTCCTCTAGCAGTGACTTACATTAATTATATTTAAGAATAAAACCATCAAATACCAATAACACATAGGTTGTATAAAAATCAGTCTGAATTTAAAAGAAAATCAGTTCAATAGGTAATTAAGGCGAATCTTTAAGTTTTATTAATCTTTCACAATATTAATTGAAGCTTTGCAATATTCTTTTATGATATTGAGAATAAAACAAATACAAAATAAAAAAAGATAATAATAATAATAATAATAAAAAATGTTTTTTTAATGGCAAGAAGCATGCAGATTGCATGCAAAAAGCTTGGCAGTGGGATGGGAATGAAAGTCAAGAGTGTACAAGAGTTGTACTGGAGGTGAATTAGTGAGAGAATTGGAAGAAAATGCATCAACGAAGCCACCACTGATAATGAATACATTGAGTCGAAGTAATGTGAGTGGTAATCAAGTCAAACAACATTAACATGAATGCCAAGAAATTATGTCCCTCTTTCCATAGTGTTCAATCAATGATCTGATCAGCTGACAAATTATTAAAAGATAATCCTCTCTGGATCATTGCAATTGTCAGCCATCCTCAAGCCAGAAGAGTAGATGGATTGAAAGTATGGCTATAACTACCAACAAAAAGTCAAACCATTGTAGAAACCAGAAAGTGACCCTGGCCATATACAGCTAGATAATAACCCACTTTTCTGCCCAATAGGTGAGAAGCATGCATTCTCATAGTTAGTTGGGGGCTATCTTTTGGTGTTGTTTCTTTGCAGCACATTAAATGGAAAGAGAGAAAGAGGGAAATATTAGAGAATGAAGAGATGGCAAAAACCTGTAAGATTTTTCCAGATTTTCTTCAGAGGGATTCGATCTTTGGGACATATATCATCGACGAAACAAACCGTTATGTGGAACAAAACCTCGTGGACGGATCCTTTCTCTTTCAGTGGACCATGCTGAAAAAATTGGAAGGCAGTCAGTTGCATTTCGGTTGTTGAGGCACAGCAGCAATTTGCTTTTGCCTTTCATATCATGGAAAGCAAGGAAGGTCCTGGGATATTTAGTTCCAGGACACTCAACTGCCTAACTTGCAAAGATGAAAACAAGTTCTACAAGGCTACTCTTTCCACTTTCAACTTGGCAATAAAGCTAGACTCTTTTCCAGAACATAAGACTGGCAGTATACTGTCATTCAGTTTAATGAAATCCTTTATGTTATTAAAATTTATTTTAACACACTCAAAGACCTGGTACAGTCCTTTTTCGGATGTTAATACACACCATATTAAGCTTCAAAGCAGCAAATTATTATTTCTACTAAAATTGTTTAATACTTTATTTATTGCCATCTCTACAGCTCAGTAGTGATCTCAATGGAATTAGTATTAAAGGGTTAGCAAATAATTTTTTTAATCAGTGCCAAACATAAGTATTTTTTGGCAAAAGATATTTTGAAGGTGCACAACATAATACATTTTATATTTTTTAAACAATTTCATTTAACACACAACTTTCAGATTAATATGTAGCTTCTTTTGAGTATATAACACAATCATTGGAACTAATTCCTAAGCATTGATTTAGATTTATGGCTCTTATGTGCATTGTTGCACGTTTCTGTTGAAAGGAGAATAGCTAAAGTTGGTCAAGATAGCAATGATTTTTTTTTTCTTTTGCTGTTTTAATTGCTTTTATGCCAAAGCTGAATTATTTATATTGATTTGAAATCAAGAAACAAAATCATCAATAAAGCCAATGAAAATGACATGGGAGGACATACTTGATTGAAATTTTGAGAATTGAGTAGACAAATGAGAGCACATTGTTTAGAGTTTATACTAAAAAGTTTCAATTAGGCCTCAGACAAAATACTATTTTAATAAACCAAATGTTGTCTAAACACTTCCAATACTATTACATGATACAATTAAAAAAAAAAAAAAGACATTGTATTTCTGCTATGCAATCATGTAATAAGTAGAAGCAGATTTGGCAGCAAGATATTTAAAGAAAAAAAAATCAACAAAAAACAAAAACACACAAAGCAAACATTGTAAAGAGAACAATTTCAAAGTAAACAGATAAAAACACACACTAATGGGTAGCACAGTCTGTTTGGCATTGAGAAAGAATTAGAATGTATTGATAATTTATTTGTAAAAGTAAATCAGTGGCAAAATGCTCTCTATAAATTATGATTAAGAGTGGAATGTTGGATATGTTGGAACACACATTCAACTCAAAATTATAGCTTGGTGCTGGAGTAATTAAGAAAATCTTAAATATAAAACAGCTAAACATTCTAATAAGTATAATAAATAGCTTATTTTCCAAATTTTAAATTTATTTTTATCTTGACTTGCTAGTTAAAGTTATTTTAATATTAATTGGAGATTATTTTTAAGAAGAAAAAATATCTAAAATTTTAATGTGAAGCAATTGAAGAGGTTATCTTTAAAGTTAGCTAGTTTGTAAAATATGATTGGATTATCACTTATTCCTGTTTATTTTGTTTTAAGACAAGAATTATTTGTATAAACATCTCACTTTCATTTTATCAAAAAGAATAACATAAAAAAGACTACACTTATGATATTATATAGTTAAAAACTTACTCTGCTGTTACCCACCCTAATTGTATATAATCAAAATATATCACGAGTGTGCATAAATTCATGCAGCAGGCAAAATAAATGCTAGAAATACATTAACTATTAGAGAAAAGATAAAACAAAAGAAAATGATATCCAGTGGAGTGAAAAGGTTTTATCTGATGCGAATGCGTATTTCCTTTTCCTTAATGTGTTATTGATAGCATTCTTGTCATGAGATAAGAGTAAGAGAAAAGGTAATAAACATGCAACTGAAAGAAGATACTGGAAGATAATCTTTAATAATGAGCTAAACATATGTTCTTACAATAACATAGACCTGTTGTGAAGAAAGATTTATTCAGTTCAGATATCAATGTTAGTGGAAATAGAGGCGATCCTCTCACACTAGACCCTACTTATTAAATAATATTCACTTTAAGACAAATTCTACAGAATCTTTCTTTTTTTGTTATGATTTCATGTAATTTCTCAGATGATATATGGTGGTATACATTTATCAATCTTGGAAAATGAATCATCTTTTTCATCTATATTACAAAGAAAACCTTATTACTAGACACAGACAACTAATATAGTTATGAAGATATAGATCATAGCTGTGTTCGGTGATCAAACAATGTTGGCCAGCATCAAACAGCATGTAGCAACACACTGCTACAAAACCAGTTTCTGCACATAATCATTAATCAATTTTTTATATTAACATATCTCTCCTATCGCTATGTTCTGTTTTCCTTTTGTTTGTCACTCAATCAAATAGATTACGCTAATACAAATGTTTTGAAGTTAAATAAAACAAATACTCTTTCAGTATTCTAACATCATAATTGCTGGGTCTTCATGTTCAAAGTTTAAAACTTTACAATGGCATGACCCCCTTCAAATGAGATGTGACAAATATAAAAGTAATCAAAGTGTAAAATTTGACCAAACGTAGCACATAAAATTCTTTCAGATTGGACCAATGATTCCTTGTGACTTTGGGCAGGTGCCTTTTATTATAGCCTTAGATTGACTAATGGTTTGTAAGTGAAAATTTGGATAATGAAAACTGTAAGGAAGCTTGTTGCATGTTTGTGTATGTGTATGTACATCTGTTTGTCTCCTGATGTCTTTGCATAAACACTGCTTGGGAAGTGGTGGTGTTGTTTATGTCTCTCATAAGAAAGTGTCCCAATTGGCAGTTTGACATGCAAAGAACAGTGGAATAAAGCACCTCACTTGAAAACAAGCAAGGGTTGGCTTCAGAAGAAGCATCTGGCCCGCTTTAAGAAGTCTTGTTCAACACATGCAAGTATGAAAAAAAGGAGACATAAAAACAAAGATGATGTATATAATTCATGTCCTACTTAGTCATTTACCATCCTGATTTCAAGATTCCATCAGAATAGACACAATCTTTTGCCCTTTTTTACTTGGATAAAAATATGTACCTTCCACCTAACAAAAAGACCTCCAAACCTAAACTATATCATCAGTTGAATATGTGTTAGTTCCCAGTAGTTGACCTGCTAACTCTATGTTGCAACCCAAACAAAAATGAACAAAGGTTTTCAACAACAACAATTCAACTCACAGCTATTGTTAATCAATATCACTTCCTGCAGTCGCACAAAAATTATGTTCATTGACTCAAATGTACATAACACTATGTAGCAGACACGCAGGTATGCCTGTGTGGTTAATAAATTTGCTTCCTAACCACAGAGTCTTGGGTTCAGTACTACTGCATAGCACCTTGGGCAAGTACCTTCTACTATAGCCTTGGGCTGACAAAAGTCTTGTTAGTGGATTTCATAGATGGAAACAGAAAGAAGCCTGTCTGTCTGTCTCTCTCTCTCACACACACACACAAATGTGTAAGGGTGAGAATGTTTGTTTCCTTGACTTGACATCACGTGATTGTTGTAAATGAATGTTATTCATTTCCAATTCTCTATGAAAACATGTCTGGCCATGGGGAGATATAACTTTGTTTGGAAACAGGTAGAGATTAGTGATAGGAATGATATCTGGTCACAGAAAACCTGCTTCAATAAACTCTGACTGACCCATGCATGCATGGAGAAGTAGATAATAAAACAATGAAGATGATGACAAACAAGGCAGCAGTTTTTCTAAGAGACAATTTGCAGATTAATGTTTTCCTAAATGTGAAATATTTTCACCATTATAACAAGCGACAGAGAGAAAAATTAGAACTCCAAAGACATGAATTAATTTCTGTCTTTTAGAAAAGCCTTTTTGAAGGTTAATAGAATAAATAGCAGTTATGTAGTGTATACTGGAAAAAAAGAAACCCAAATCCCAGCTTGATCAAGACTGAAAATGACAATTTTATTTCTAGCTAGAAGTTATTATTATAAATTATAATCTACTGAATCTATTGAAGATAGAGAGAGAGAATAACTTCTTGAATGGAGAGAAATAAGTAGAGATGGAAGGGAGGAGTAATGAAAGTGAGAGTGAAAAAAAAAACTAAAAAGGAGCAGAGAAGAAGAGCATTACTATAACAACTAGTTCTATAAGGTGTTAATAATAATAATAATAATCTACTTTACGGCTTTGAACATGATACCAAAGCAAATAAAAATAGTTAATTATTATTGCAGTCTGAGTTCAAATAAGATACAATTAAGATCTAATATTTATAAAAAAAAAAAAAAATCTATATTATTTTAACTAACTTCTGCTGGTTGTGCAATGTTATTGAATTTGCCCCAATCAAGTTTTTAATGAGGCAAGTAGAGAAAAAAATGTTGCACATATAATATTAGAGAAATTATATGAATTACTGTAGCTAAACTTAGCTAAAGAATTATTAATTTCTTGACTGTTTGTTATATGAATGACTTTATTAGCCTGGAAGTATTCAATGTAATTATATATATTATTCACATATACAGAGAGAGGGGGAGAGAAAGAGAGAGAGAAAGAAAGTATGTGTAAATAAGTGAAAGAAGGTCATATGAACTGAAATGTAGCAGAAACATAAAACTCAAACCAAATAGTGGAAACTACATGTTTCAAATGAAAAAATAAAAAAAAAATTAAACAAAT
>NC_068985.1:27167019-27171278 GCF_001194135.2 Octopus bimaculoides
AATGAGACTATCTGCTTATGACCCCCCCATCTCCAAACAATAATCTAATGGAAGATCAATATAAAGTTTTGCTGTTGTTTATAAATACCTGGTGGGCTGGACACGGACTGTTGCTCCATGGCTGGACTACCTGATGTACTGCTGGACGTATTAGTGCTTTCGTCTGTGGTCTTCTTGAAAAAATTATGTTGGAGGGCATAATAGGGTGTGGTGCGTGTCTTTGGATCATAATCTAACATTCTTAATATAAGGTCCTTAAATTTAAGATAGTCTGCCAAATTATGCCCAGGTTCCCCTGCCCTCCGACCTCCAGGTCCCCCACTTTCAGCACCAATTATATCATGTAGTTTCCGAGAACCCGGCTGTTTATACTGAAAAGAGAACAGAATTTGATCAGAAGGTTTCCCTGAAATTTATACACACACACAACACAGACACAAACACACACATACACATATATACATATATATATACTGAAAAAAAAAGTTAGAATTTTGGAAAAATATCTTTTTATTTCTTCACTATTATTATCGCTTTCATTCATTTCTCGAACTTGTCAAATTAAATTTTGTGAATATACAAACAGCTTGTTCATTTATATAACTTAGTGTGTCTTATGCAGATCACTAATGCATGCACCTTACTTTCACAAACCAATTAAGGTTTACAAAGCTCTGATTCTTTAGATTTATAATCAGTAAGGGAACAAGAAGTTACACCACTTGTTTCCCAAAATCTCAGCAATGTAAATGTAACAGTTTTTAGAAATCTTAATCATAATTATGCTGTTTTCAATGAAAGGAAAAAAATATAAAAGAATATAGATCAGAAATGCTGAAATACTTACTTTTTTACCATCTTTTGGCTTTTTACATACATAGATACCATCTGGATGCTGGTCAAAATATTTCCTGGCCTTTGGAGCCTGGTCTAATAAATGCTTGGGTGGCATTCCCAGTACTTCTACAATTTTCATCATTTGATCAAACTGGAAAGAGAATACAAAGTAAAAGCAATGAGAACTGCTTACAAACTATCACATCTAAATAATTTTCTTCTCAATAACCTCAGAAATAGCCAATGAAGTCTTTTTAAAATAAAAAAAAAAAACAGGTTTACATCCATTTTGAAAGAAAAGAGTATTTTTTAATTCCTTTATGCTTGTAGAAGTTTTTATGGGAAAGAGTAAAAGGTGAAATAGTTTCTTGCTGCCTTTTCCATACAAGAAGACTTGTAGTGAGCACTGCAATTTAGCAAACCATTTGTTAATTAGGGAAGGTTTCATTTCCTTACAACAGGGAGCTGTATGCTAATACATAATAGTCCTTTCAGCCATTTGACATCCTATTGGTTCACTAAATCTCCATTGTTGGATTGCTTCTGAAAATCTAAGTCTTTGGATAAGATAAATTATCCTGGACATCTTTCCTTCTTCTAATCATTACTCATGAAATAGAAATCAGCAAGAGGGATTTGGGCAATCTGGCAATTGCCCAGTTGTTAGCACAAAGTTTTTAAAAAAAGTTTTAAAATTCTGACTTTATCAGTAGACCAATACCTTAAACTCACAACTACTGTGAGTCTTTTTCATAGTCTGAGAAAGACAGTTCTGAAATTTCTTGCTGAATAACCTTTACAAATGATTTGCTTATAGTGGTTAAATGTATGTGCTGTACATTAGTTCTTGCTCTCTCCATCAAATCGATGTTGCTTGAACAGGTGCATGATGTGTCACGTTAGGTGTCAAAGTGATTGCAGAGCAATGCAAGATGAAGTGTTTGGCTCAAGAACACAACATACCACCTGGTCATGGAACTGAAACCATGATCATGTGTACAATGCCCTAACCATTACACACACACATATCATCATTATCAAACATCTGCTTTCCATGCTGGCATGGGTTGGACTATATATATATAAATGCCTAAAGTAAATACTGATTGCTTCTGGAATGTAATTATTTTAACTATTGTAATTTAACTGAACTCATATAACATTAAATGCACAAAAATTACCTCGTTAGAACCAGCAAAGAGTGGCTCTCCTGTGTGCATCTCTACCAATATACAGCCGAGACTCCACATATCAATGGCCAAATCATAGGCAATTCCTAGTAACACTTCAGGTGATCGATAGAAACGACTTTGGATATATTGATAAATCTGAAATACAAAAAAATGCCAATGTAGCAATGAGAAATATACTTTAAAAAAAAAATCAGAACAAAACAAACATTATTTTCTCAAAACCAACAATTAATCTTGATAATTAAATAATTCTTTTACAAAATATACTTTGTAAGGGCGAAATTATAATATTTATGATATTGAAGTCACTTCATCAATGTTCACAGGTTACTCTTTTATCTTCTTTAGCTTGGTAGCTACCTGTTATATGAATGTGAGGACCGAGTTGTTTGATCAAGTGAATTACATGGTCCTGAATAAACATGTATGTGGCATTTGACAGATACATGTATCCTTAGTGTAATTCTCAGGTAGAATCAGTGTGTTACACAGCATGTGTGACAAGGGTGTATCTTTTGAATTACAGGTGCAATTAAAACACATGTTGCATAAAGGATGTTAAAGTAGTTAAAAATGCATCTAAGAACATTCTAGTCAGCAATCTAAAACAGCAGGAATACTAAAAGAAGGCCAAAATTCAAGAGAAGAGAAAACCAAAATTCCTGAGTAGAACTTATTACCTCTGCCTTTGAAACTATTTTGAATGGTGAATTTATTAACTTCGGCTTGTATTAGATAAGGACAAACTATTTATTACTGTTACTAAATTTTCTACAGCCACCTTCACATTCCATGGCTACTATTGGGATTGATCATGTACCAGACAAGGATTCTAGATTATTTTTTTACTTAATTTTTGAGAGGGGTTGGGTTCATTTTTAGCATTCTCGTTTGTGAGAGCAGTTGAGTTTATTTCAGATATTCTCATTTTAAAAATCATCTCTGGCTAATCATTGAGAGGAGGTTGGTATTGCTATGGCAGAGGTTTGTACTTTCTGAATGCTCTTGTTGTTGTTTATTACTCAACTAGTTAACATTTAAGCAATTAACTAAGTGACTATTTGATTAATTGTTCAGTCAGTTAATTAATCAGTTAGGTTTAAGGACTTTGACAAACCTAACAGATTGAATGATAGTGATAAAACAAACAATTTCTTATACAAATGTAAAACACTGGATGTGATTCAGTAAAGGTAAAGAGAGTTACTAAGTAGAAAATATATGGAATAATTAGGAAAGAAAGTAATACAAGTTATTTAATATTTAAAAAAATTGAAAGATAAAACATAGAAAATAAAATGATTAATCCTTCTTTGAGATGGTATAGTGAGAAAGTTTATCCAATAGTTATATTGTTTAATCCCAGATTAATCTTTATTAAGTAAATCTATGACTAAATACATTCTAGCTACTACCGTCTCATCTTCATTTCAGTCCTGTCTCAAGGACTATGGCATTCTAACATCTCCTTTCCTTTTTTAAGATGATTGGATGTGATCTGGAAGAAATCTGGCTGCTATTTCTAGCAAATGAAATCACTATATAAAGGTCGCATGACATGTTCTAACAGCTTTGATAGCACATGATCACAGCAGAACGATAACCAACCCTTCTTTTGAGTAACTCTCAAGATATAGGATTACAGACTCAGTTCAACTTACTTTGTCATGTTACTGGTATTTTATAGACCATGCTAATCATGGTAAGATCGCAAAAGAGAATCATAAATCACAAAACTATTTAATTAGCCTGGTGATCAATCACTGCATCACAGTCCTACCTTTATTGAAAAAGTTAGTAAACGAGGAAGACGGAAATGATTGCTACATTTGATGAATGTAATGTAGGAGATTGTTGTTGTTGGCACTCTGTTGCTTACGACGTCGAGGGTTTCAGTTGATCCCATCAACGAAACAGCCTGCTCGTGAAATTAACGTGCAAGTGGCTAAGCACTCCACAGAAACGTGTACCTTTAACGTAGTTCTCGGGGATATTCAGCGTGACACAGTGTGACAAGGCTTACCCTTTGAATTACAAGCACAACGGAAACAGGAAGTAAGAGTGACAGAAAGTTGTGGTGAAAGAGTACAGCACGGTTCGCCACCATCGCCTGCCGGAGCCTCGTGGAGCTTTAGGTGTTTTCGCTCATTAAACACTCACAACGCCCGGTCTGGGAATCGAAACCACGATCCTATAACCGCGAGTCCGCTGCCCTAACCACTGGGCCAT
>NC_068985.1:27171999-27178224 GCF_001194135.2 Octopus bimaculoides
AAAAAAAAAAAAAAAAAAAAAAAAAAAAAAGAAATAGTTAACAGTTGATGTCCCCTGCAGTTGAAGGCTGCCAGAAAATTCTACAAATTCTGAAAAACTTTTTCATTTTAATTCTAGCAATTTAGTTTATTTTTATACATAAACTGTAAACTGAGGAGTATTGACATGTATTTCATTAAAATTCAGTAATGGATGAAAAAGATGGCAGAGAAATCATGTAGATGTAGATGGCAGTAGAAGAATTTAGATCTCAATAATTCCTTTATCAGTTTCTTCTATTCCTGAAAACCAGAACATCCATTCAGTGATCTTTAGATGTCTTCTTCAACTGATACATTCAAATGCAATATCAAGCACTTTATTTTGGAATTTTCATAACTTTGCCTTGAAATAGTTATGTTAATCACCATTTTAAGGCACTTTACTATTTTAATCAGTTGTATTGTTATATAAATACTATTAAGCATTCACCTATTTGTTATTTCTCTATGCCAATATATTTTTTTTTGTCTTTAGATTCAAACAAGACATCCACTGCATTGTCTCCCTTCAATTATCATCTATAAATAATTTATTCTGCAATAATGGATCTTCCCTTATCTTTCCTACCAATTAATCATACACTGTCATCTTATCCTTAATATGTTTATTTTTACTTGTTTCAGCCAGAGGATGTGGTGATGCAGGGGCATTGCCAAAGACATTACAGTTGCTTTTGCTCACACAAACAGAAAGTGATGTGCTTATTTGTTCATTTGAACACAACTTGTAATTCCATATAGATGCTTGTTTAATAAATAAAGGCATAGGAAACCACCTCAGAAAAAAACAAACAAACAAAATTTTCTATTCAAGACCCATACATGGCATAGTGATAGCATTTAAATTTTTTCTGTTCTGTTTAATTAAACTAACTAAATGCTACTGTGTTTAGTACACTAACTTTACAGAATACTAAATATTTTGGAATTTTAATATTGTAAGAGAACACTACTAACTAACTTATACATATATATACTTTGTACTGTTTGCTTGTTTGTAGGACCAGCAAAAATGTACCCATCCAGTGAGAGACAAGTATCATTTAATGAAAACAGGATTTAAGTTCCATGTTTGGATAACATACAGTGCACAATCCAGCAAGTGCTCAGGTACAAATGACATGGTTTCTCTGTGAGGAAATGCAAGGAAAAAAATGAGAAAAAAATCACAAAAAAAAAAGAAAAAATGAAGGAAAAACATTAAAGGAAAATGAGAATATTATGTGCCCTTAATCTGTTAGCTGAAGAATATTTTAAATACTGGGTGTTTACAGTAAAAGTAACTATGTCTAAAGTAGGTAGTCAAATGGAGGAAAAGCTAAAGTGTGTTAAACTGTGTGTCTCTTCCAGTTCGATAACAGAAATTTGGTGAGATGCTTGCATCTTGTACAAACTTCTGATCTCATTTTAGAAAGTTGGTGCAGTTCTTTGTATTTCCTCAGAGTAGCTGTGTCATTTGAGCCAGAAGGATTGCTGGATCATGCATAGTACATTATACAAGCCCATCCTATTACTGTGTTATCCAAACATGAAACCTGAAGTAGCTCACATATAACTCCTGTATATTCATTAAATAATCATATACATATGTAGTGGATAAAGTGAACATAATTCTAGAAACAACTTAACATTATACTCAATAATCCCCATAAAATTGTATTATATCTGCTACATAGGAACTCATTGTAATAAACTTGAAGAATGATAAAAGTTGGGTAGGATTAGTTAATAAATAAGCAAACATCACTTAAAAAAGGAAGGACTGTAATATTTATCGTATTTTCAGAATTATTAGATCTTCAAAACATTATGAGAAGAGACATTCATTAACAGGAGATAGTTGGAATATTTTTTTTAAAGGAATTCTGCAATTCATGCTATTATCAAAATTTTGAGTAAATTTAAATTAGTAAGCTGGAAATACAGATTAAAAAAAAAAAAATCATTCCCTTCAGCCAACCATTATATTTAATTACAAGCAAAGTAATAAGGTTGTGTCTGCGTGCATATGTGTGTGTGTGTGTGTGTGTGTAGATAGATAGATAGATAGATAGATAGATAGATAGATAGATAGATAGATAGATAGATAGATAGATAGACAGATAGACAGATAGAGAGAGAGAGTGAGAGAAAGTCATCTAAAACATACTTAGTATTTACACAATATAGTAATGTCTGAGAATAAATTCCAATAAGTCTTAAATTACACTAGATTTGTTTCTGAATATATTTATTCCATAGTTTAATTAAATCTGAAGTTTCAGATGTGTGTTGCTGTTGTTGCAATTGTATTATGTCAGCACAGACATTGGTTAGGCCTGTGTCAGCCCTACTTAAACAGAACTCTGATAAAAAGACATTCAAACTATGACCAACTGCCATTTCCTCAGACTCAGTGCTCCATGCCAACAGTATGCAATGCACCTCTTTTTTTTTTGTAAGATAATGTGCAGTTTGTGAGAAATTTGCTTGGTATTTCTAAGAGGTCAAGTGACCACACTGAGGCATTTCTGAAATATATACTATTAATTTCAACAAAAGTGACAAGTGTTTTATCATCTGTTATCACAAGTAAAGAAACAAGGAAGTCAGCTTATGTAGAAAAATCAAAAATCAAATGCATAGTTGTTGTTTAGCCCATGGTCAGCTTTGAGATTAAGCAGACCTGTGGTCATTCTGTAATTTTGTATAACCATGACTAAATTATTCAATGTGTCCTTTTCTCAGGATGGTCAAGCAGCATTTCAAGGGATACTGTGTTGCTATTTCCAGCAGGTTGAATGAATGCATTGAGGCACCTATGCTTTGCCAGTCTTTCTATTGTACAATCAGGGTTTATTTTTACCATGGTATGTGCCCTTCATCAGACATGTGTCTGTTATATGGGGATGTACAACTTACTGGTTTGTAATAGTATGAGGGCATGTGCTGTAACAGCATGTCATTGTATCCACCATTTGTTGATGGTTCCCTACTCCTGGCAAGTGACACCATTGTACCACTCAGGTAACAACCCTCCAACCCCTGTGTCTGGGTGAGGATTTTGAGGTCATAGTGCAAATCCTACCTCAACTCCTTTTAGATGCCTTTCATGACATGCAGAGGAAATGCTGGGTTTATTTTTTGACATGCCAGCCCTCACACTAGCTTGTAGCCTAGAATTTTATTGATACATGTTACCTGTTCCATACAGAATGACTAAGTACCAGTACATTCGTAACCATGTGATATGTAAAGAAGAACATAATATAAGCTTGCTTGGTCCCATCGTTTATATATTAAAATTCTCTGATTTTGCATTATACAGGAATTTTAAGATCAGCATGTGAACTAGTGACTACACTGTTGGACTAATGATCATAAGGTCATCGATAATATCCAGCATGTTTTGCCTGTTCATTTGTGCCCTATTGTTCATGCACACTAACATTACACATCCAGTGGAACATGCTCACATTACTTTTCCTAGCCTTTGCAAATCTTCTGCATTCAAAGACCTGCATTTCACTACCATGCAACATCACACTTTGTACACAAGCATCATACAATCTACACTTTACTCTGAGAAAAAAAACCCTGCAATATACCATGGCATCAGCACCAGAGAGGTTATCATGTCCTTGACAAGATTGCAAAGTCCTCTCTGTCTCATGCTGTGTCTGGCTGCAACCACATTATAGAGTGATGGATGCATTTTATCATGGTACCAGTATAAAGTGGCCTTGTTCCTTGAAAGACTAAAGAGCCCTCCCTACCCTATGTTCTCACTATTTATTTGTTCCCCAGCACCAGAAGGAGCATAAGCATAAATATACACACACATGTACAGACACACATTCATGATTTGCTTTCAACCAGCCTTGATTCTGGAAAATTTCACCGCTCTTCCTCTCTGTTTTGTTAACCACTTGCTTTTCCCATGTCAATTGTTAATTGGTAGCTAGCTTTGACTGTGGCTATATACATTGACTTCTGCTAGGGAATAGGGCAGCCACAGTGCTTTGCCATTCATGGTACGTACTCCCATCCCACCCCACCACCTATACTAGAAGTCTTTATCGTTTGACCTCTACCGGATGTCTTTCTACTGAGCACCTCTAATGGCTTACCATACGAAATGCTTCACTCCTCCCTTCCCCCTCCATCCCCACCTAGTGTCTGTCTCCTGTTGAAAGTAGTGATTATGTAGCAAATAAAATGATGGTGTAGTGTATGCTAGTTGAAGGCTATTTGTATGTTTATGAGATCTGCCAAATGTGAGCTTTCTTTTAAGATGCATAATGCTGCTGTCCTCCATCCCAAGGTTTCGCCGGCCCACAACTTCCACACCCTCAGAGTTGGCACATTGAAAGGTAAGTCTGGTGAGATTGTTGAGACGCTTGAAAGGAGACGTGTAGATTTGTGCTGCATCCAAGAAGTAAGGTGGAAAGGAAGTTCTGCTAGGTTCCTAACAGGCAAAGAACATAGGTATAAGATTTTCTGGGTAGGGAACACTGATTGGGTTGGGGGCATGGATATACTCCTTGTGGAGAAATGGGTTGATAAGGTAGTCAGAGTCAGTGGTAGAATACTTAAGCTTAGATTAGTGCTGCAACATGGATCAGCAACCATTATCTCGGCCTATGCCCCTCAGCCAGGGCTACCCGATGAACAGAAAGACCAATTTTATGACACCCTCTCGCAGACTACCCTGTCAACGAATGACAGGGGACTTTCTCTTTGTGGCTGGTGACTTCAACGGGCATGTTGTACAACATCCAGGAAGCTTCCATTGTGTATATGGTGGCAACGGATTTGGTTCTTGCAATGAGGAGGGAACCTGGATACTGGAGGTATGCGATGCAAATGATCTCATGATCTGTAATACTAACTCAGGAAACCTACCAGTCACCTCACCTGTTCACCTACCAGTCTGGTGGGCATAAAGACATAATAGCTGAATCACTACCAGAACTAGAGAAGAAGTTTCAGGTGTGGAAACAAGGTCTAGAATTGAAAGGCCTTAGAGTCAATCTAGCAAAAACCAAAGTCTTAGTAAGTGGGAAGGCAGACAAATCACAAACCCCTTCAGGTAGATGGCCCTGTAGAAAAGGTGTAGGTAGAAACTCCATAAGATGTACCCAGTATAAGCTATGGACACATAAGAGGTGCAGCAATATCAAAGGAAGGTTAAGTGGGAAGACAGCTTTTGTGTGTGTGGCAGATGCACAGGGGCAATAAACACCGAAGATGTACAGAAAACAGATTCCATCATATGCCAGAAGTAGTTGATAGCTTCGATTACCTAGGTGACCAAGTCAGTAGCAGGAGTGGATGCTCTGAGAGCATAGCTGCTAGAATAAGAATAGCCTGAGCAATGTTCAGAGAGCTCCTACCTCTGCTGGTAACAAAGGGCCTCTCGCTCAGAGTGAAAGGTAGACTGCATGATGCATGTGCGTGAACAGCCATGCTACATGGTAGTGAAACATGGGCTGTGACTGCTGAGGATATGCGCAGGCTTGAAAGAAATGAAGCCAGTATGCTCCACTGGATGTGTAATGTCAGTGTGCATACACAACAGAGTGTAAGCGCTCTGAGAAAAGTTGGACATCAGAAACATCAGATGTGGTGTGCAAGAGAGACGACTGCACTGGTATGGTCATGTGTTACGTATGGATGAGGACAGATGTGTGACGAAGTGCCACACCTTAACAGTGGAAGGAACTTGTGGAGAGGTAGACCCAGGAAGACATGGGATTAGGTGGTGAAGCACGACCATTGAACGTTGGGCCTCACAGAGGCAATGACAAGCGACCAAGATCTTTGGAGATATGCTGTGATTGAGAAGACCTGTCAAGTGAGATCATAGCTGCGACCGATGCTGGTGTTGCATAAATGGTCTGTTTAAAAGTACCCTTCAATCGTCAGGCAATATGCTGTGCTTGAGAAGACCTATTGAATCAAGTTAAATCATAGTTGTGGCTGATGCCAGTGCTGCCTGACTGGCCCCCATGCCAGTGGCATGTAAAAACACCCACTTCACTCTCAGTGGTTGGCGTTAAGAAGGGCATCCAGCTGTAGAAACCTTGCCAAATCAGACTGGAGCTCGGTACAGCTTCCTGGCTTGCCAGTCCTCAGTCAAACCATCGAATCCATGCCAGCATGGAAAATGGACGTTAAATGATGATGATGATGATATATATAT
>NC_068985.1:27178241-27181776 GCF_001194135.2 Octopus bimaculoides
TATATATCTGCACACACACACACACACACACACACACACACACTCATAAACACAAACACATGCACAAATTAGTGTATACTCTAAAAGAACAACAACAGCAACATATAATTAAAATGATATAATTAAATCAATATGTCAAAATAAGCAGACCCCATATATTCAGAAAAGATGAGAATTTAAAGACAACTTCATCTGGAAATTTAGAAACCACAAATAAGAAAAAACTTATTTCTTTCTGTTCTGAAAGAAAAGGTGTTAAAGACAAAAAAAAAAAATGTATATATGCTAAGCTTTAAAACTTTAGTTTTTACCACCAAGATATACATAATTAAATGATACCTTTTGAGGTAATTAACAAGGTAATTAACAAGGTCATAGAAATTATAGGCATGCATGTTGCAATGACCTTTCATGAAGAAACAGTAATGCAATATTTGGAGATAACTGAGGGTCCTTCCCACCTTACCCATACAAACCCACACAGCCATTAAAACATAGTTATTTAGTAGTTATAAATATAAAGAGTTATCACATTCCACCAATATGTATTTAAAAAATGAAACCAATAGCATAGGAATAAAAAAAGTTACATAGATGTTTCTTGAGGAAAAAAAAAAAATCCCAATTTACATTGAAAGAACAGTTGCCAGTGATTAATATTAATAAAGAAGAAAAAAACAAAAACAAAAACGAGTGGGATGGAGCGAGGACATGTTGATGCTAACAAATTGTATAATGACTAACCACCAACCATGGACAACACCCATTGTAAAGGAACAACTATTTTTATTATTTTCAATTGTCAGTGATTTAATAGCCAGAATGTCTTAACATAGAAGCCACAGAAGTGATTTTTTCCCACCCACTCAAGATATCAAACTATTTAATTTCCTGGTAAAAGACTAAATTATTACTGAATGTGGATGTTATCCCAATGATGTACTTGAATTAATTCAAATTTATATATTTCTAATAATTGAGCTAAATTAAAAAAATAAATAAATAGATAAAAGGATATATTTTAATAAAATACATTAAACAGATTTAATATTATTGGAGAGGAAGGGTAGGAAGTACAAGCAATGGAAACAACCCCACTATATAAAACTTATACATATTTATCAAACCCAGAGAAGTAAATGATAAAGTCAACCATGGCAGTATTTGAACCTAGTACATAGAATGTAAGATGTTCAGTTTGGTACTCTACCCCGATTTTGCTAATTTCTAAGAATTATAAATAATAAATTAATGACTTGAATTTACAATTCTCCCTTCAACCAAATTTTCCATTTGTTAATGTGTATGCATAAACAGTCCACTTGTAGAGGCTGAAAAATCCCATAAAAAAAGTGCAATCATTTTCTAAAATAAATGTGTATATGCTTATATTTACCTGTCCCGGAAGAATTCCGCAATTCTCCGGCTGCAGAAAAAATTTGCAGGATTTTAGGATACCCAAAAATTTCTATTCATTCTATAAAATATCTTTAATTTATTTTTTTTTTATATTTCATCTACAGTATTTCTGCAGAAAATTACTATTCAAATAAATTACAGAAAACAGGTACATAAATATGTACATATGTACTTTTTTTTTTAAACGTATTCACATTTGAGGAATTAAGGTGAAGAAATTTGGCTTAGATGAAATGTCAAATTAAAAGAAAAAAAAAACAAAAAAAAACAAAACAAAAAAGAACAAAAACTAACAAATTGAATAAAAATGTTAACAAAAACATAAAAACATGAACAAAATAATAACGAGAAAGAAAACCAAGGTAAACAATAATAATAAAGAAAAAAAATAATAATCAAATTGGTTTCTTATATTGGCATAAGTCCAGAAATTTTATATTGATCCCACCCAAAAGGAGGACAGTTGAGCTCAGGAAGATTTGAATTCAAATGTATAAGGATTTAACTAAATAACATAGTATTTTGCTTATTATTTTATTGAATCTGTTACCCATTGCTCAAATTAATAATAATAATCCTTTCTACTATTGGCACAAGGCCTGAAATTTAGGAATAGGGGATTAGTTGATAACATAAATCCTTGTACTCAACTGGCACTTATTTCCTCAATCCTGAAAGGATGTAAGGCAAAGTCAACCTTGGTGGTATTTGAACTCAGAATGTAAGGACGGATAAAATTCTACTGAGCAATCAATCCCACTGCTTGATTAATACTTATCAACCTTCAAAAGATGAAAGGTAAAGTTGATTTTGGCATGATTTGAACTGAGAATGCAAAATGCTGGACCAAATATCACAAAGCATTTTTCTGATTCTCTACTCTAACAATACTGTCAATCCACTGCCTTTACTAATTCAAAAATAGTTGGAGAATATTTGAAAAATGTTTGTCTGGGTTTAATTTTTAAGAATTATTTTAATGAACATTTATGTTTAATCCATCTTTAGGTATACCTCACCTTTTTCACCACAGTTAAAAACCTAAGACATTGCTGTCCTTAGTTGGTGCTATGACACAAGTCAGGACACTATTTATTCTGAAGCTAATGAATTAGTGTATACAACTAGAATTCAATAATGTGAATGGCAGTTTTCATGGCATGGGAAAACTTTTACAAATGTCTACAACCAACTAAATGAAAATGGTTGAGTCAAGAACTTACTTTGCTAGAGGTCAACAAATTCAGTTTCCTTTCTGTTCTAATTAACCAAAGCTGTAATTCCTAAGGAATTGTTATCTTGTAATTTTCAATGAATTAATTTTTTAAAAAATGCCTAGGTTATTTTAAAAAGCATTGGAAGAATTATTAAAGCCTTTCTACACAGTAATTTAGTGATCTGAATTTCAGTCATCTTTCTTGGCATATAGTAATAATTGATAAATTATTTGATATATTTGTTTCTACTCTTAGGCACAAGGCCTGAAATTTTTGGGGAAGGGGCTAGTCAATTAAATCAACCCTAGTGCACAACTGGTACTTAATTTATCAACCCCAAAAGGATGAAAGGCAGAGCTGACCTTGGCGGAATTTGAACTCAGAACGTAAAGACAGACAAAATACCCCTAAGCATTTCGCCCAGCATGCTAACGTTTCTGCCAGCTTGCTGCCTTAAATTATTATTTGATATATTCAATAATAAAGTGTGCTGATCAGAAAAGAGAAGTATGTTTTGATTATATGATGAAAGACCCTACAACTACGTAGACTTAGGAATATAATAAGTAGAAGAAAATTTTGCATGACCACAGGATGATAGTTTAATGGCTTTACTATTTCAAAAGTACTCCACTAAATTAATGATTGTATGATGTATTCATGGGGGTGGGGGTGGGGTAAGAAAGTAAACGAGAAAGAAAGAGAGAGAGAGATATGTTGGGGTGTAGTAGAGAATCTGGAGGTCTGTCGAAGATATCAGGCTAAAAGACAATAGGGGAAAGTGGTTACTGAAAACAAGTGGTTCCCAATTGTTTCACTACCAAAGACCCCTTATATCTAAATGAGTTTTCTCACAGCCCCCTTTTAATATGTCTATCCTTATATATATATATATATAT